>NW_028225939.1:0-107295 GCF_052327205.1 Somniosus microcephalus
AGGGTGAATCAGAAGAAGCAGAAGAAGGAGAAGGAGAAGGTGAAGTCTGGAGGGTGAATCAGAAGAAGCAGAAGAAGGAGAAGGAGAAGGTGAAGTCTGGAGGGTGAATCAGAAGAAGCAGAAGAAGGAGGAGGAGAAGGTGAAGTCTGGAGGGTGAATCAGAAGAAGCAGAAGAAGTAGAAGGGGAAGGTGAAGTCTGGAGGGTGAATCAGAAGAAGTAGAAGAAGGAGAAGGAGAAGGTGAAGTCTGGAGGGTGAATCAGAAGAAGCAGAAGAAGGAGAAGGAGAAGGTGAAGTCAGGAGGGTGAGTCAGAAGAAGCAGAAGAAGGAGAAAGAGAAGGTGAAGTCTGGAGGGTGAATCAGAAGAAGCAGAAGAAGGAGAAGGAGAAGGTGAAGACAGGAGGGTGAATCAGAAGAAGTAGAAGAAGGAGAAGTTGAAGTCTGGAGGGTGAATCAGAAGAAGTCGAAGAAGGAGAAGGAGAAGTTGAAGTCTGAAGGGTGAATCAGAAGAAGCAGAAGAAGGAGAAGGAGAAGGTGAAGTCTGGAGGGTGAATCAGAAGAAGCAGAATAAGGAGAAGGAGAAGGTGAAGTCTGGAGGGTGAATCAGCAGAAGCAGAAGAAGGAGAAGGAGAAGGTGAAGTCTGGAGGGTGAATCAGAAGAAGTAGAAGAAGGAGAAGGAGAAGGTGAATTCTGGAGGGTGAATCAGAAGAAGTAGAAGAAGGAGAAGGAGAAGGTGAAGTCCGGAGGGTGAATCAGAAGAAGCAGAAGAAGTAGAAGGGGAAGATGAAGTCTGTAGGGTGAATCAGAAGAAGTAGAAGAAGGAGAAGGAGAAGGTGAAGACTGGAGGGTGAATCAGAAGAAGCAGAAGAAGGAGAAGGAGAAGGTGAAGTCAGGAGGGTGAATCAGAAGAAGCAGAAGAAGGAGAAAGAGAAGGTGAAGTCTGGAGGGTGAATCAGAAGAAGCAGAAGAAGGAGAAGGAGAAGGTGAAGACAGGAGGGTGAATCAGAAGAAGTAGAAGAAGGAGAAGTTGAAGTCTGGAGGGTGAATCAGAAGAAGTAGAAGAAGGAGAAGGAGAAGGTGAAGTCTGAAGGGTGAATCAGAAGAAGCAGAAGAAGGAGAAGGAGAAGGTGAAGTCTGGAGGGTGAATCAGAAGAAGCAGAATAAGGAGAAGGAGAAGGTTAAGTCTGGAGGGTGAATCAGCAGAAGCAGAAGAAGGAGAAGGAGAAGGTGAAGTCTGGAGGGTGAATCAGAAGAAGCAGAAGAAGGAGAAGGAGAAGGTGAATTCTGGAGGGTGAATCAGAAGAAGTAGAAGAAGGAGAAGGAGAAGGTGAAGTCTGGAGGGTGAATCAGAAGAAGCAGAAGAAGGAGAAGGAGAAGGTGAAGTCTGGAGGGTGAATCAGGAGAAGCAGAAGAAGGAGAAGGAGAAGATGAAGTCTGGAGGGTGAATCAGAAGAAGTAGAAGAAGGAGAAGGAGAAGGTGAAGTCTGGAGGGTGAATCAGAAGAAGCAGAAGAAGGAGAAGGAGAAGGTGAAGTCTGAAGGGTGAATCAGAAGAAGCAGAAGAAGGAGAAGGAGAAGGTGAAGTCTGGAGGGTGAATCAGAAGAAGCAGAATAAGGAGAAGGAGAAGGTGAAGTCTGGAGGGTGAATCAGAAGAAGCAGAAGAAGGAGAAGGAGAAGGTGAAGTCTGGAGGGTGAAGCAGAAGAAGTAGAAGAAGGAGAAGGAGAAGGTGAAGTCTGGAGGGTGAAGCAGAAGAAGTAGAAGAAGGAGAAGGAGAAGGTGAAGTCTGGAGGGTGAAGCAGAAGAAGCAGAAGAAGGAGAAGGAGAAGGTGTAGTCTGGAGGGTGAATCCGAAGAAGTAGACGAAGGAGAAGGAGAAGGTGAAGTCTGGAGGGTGAATCAGAAGAAGCAGAAGAAGGAGAAGGAGAAGGTGAAGTCTGGAGGGTGAATCAGAAGAAGTAGAAGAAGGAGAAGGAGAAGGTGAAGTCTGGAGGGTGAATCAGAAGAAGCAGAAGAAGGAGAAGGAGAAGTTGAAGTCTGGAGAGTGAATCAGAAGAAGCAGAAGAAGGAGAAGGAGAAGGAGAAGTCTGGAGGGTGAATCAGAAGAAGCAGAAGAAGGAGAAGGAGAAGGTGAAGTCTGGAGGGTGAATCAGAAGAAGCAGAAGAAGTAGAAGGAGAAGGTGAAGTCTGGATGGGAATCAGAAGAGGTAGAAGAAGGAGAAGGAGAAGGTGAAGTCTGGAGGGTGAATCAGAAGAAGCAGAAGAAGGAGAAGGAGAAGGTGAAGTCAGGAGGGTGAATCAGAAGAAGCAGAAGAAGGAGAAGGAGAAGGTGAAGTCTGGAGGGTGAATCAGAAGAAGCAGAAGAAGGAGAAGGAGAAGTTGAAGACTGGAGGGTGAATCACAAGAAGTAGACGAAGGAGAAGGAGAAGGTGAAGTCTGGAGGGTGAATCAGAAGAAGTAGAAGAAGGAGAAGGAAAAGGCGAAGTCTGGAGGGTGAATCAGAAGAAGCAGAAGAAGGAGAAGGAGAAGGTGAAGTCTGGAGGGTGAATCAGAAGAAGCAGAAGAAGCAGAAGGAGAAGATGAAGTCTGGAGGGTGAATCAGAAGAAGCAGAAGAAGGAGAAGGAGAAGGTGAAGTCTGGAGGGTGAATCAGAAGAAGCAGAAGAAGGAGAAGGAGAAGGTGAAGTCTCGAGGGTGAAGCAGAAGAAGCAGAAGAAGGAGAAGGAGAAGGTGAAGTCAGGAGGGTGAATCAGAAGAAGTAGAAGAAGGAGAAGGAGAAGGTGATGTCTGGGGGGTGAATCAGAAGAAGCAGAAGAAGTAGAAGGAGAAGGTGAAGTCTGGAGGGTGAATCAGAAGAAGTAGAAGAAGGAGAAGGAGAAGGTGATGTCTGGAGGGTGAATCAGGAGAAGCAGAAGAAGGAGAAGGAGAAGGTGAAGTCAGGAGGGTGAATCAGAAGAAGCAGAAGAAGGAGAAGGAGAAGGTGAAGTCTGGAGGGTGAATCAGAAGAAGAAGAAGAAGGAGAAGGAGAAGGTGAAGACTGGGGGGTGAATCAGAAGAAGTAGAAGAAGAAGGAGAAGGTGAAGTCTGGAGGGTGAATCAGAAGAAGTAGAAGAAGGAGAAGGAGAAGGCGAAGTCTGGAGGGTGAATCAGAAGTAGAAGAAGAAGGAAAAGGAGAAGGTGAAGTCTGGAGGGTGAATCAGAAGAAGCAGAAGAAGGAGAAGGAGAAGATGAAGTCTGGAGGGTGAATCAGAAGAAGCAGAAGAAGGAGAAGGAGAAGGTGAAGTCTAGAGGGTGAATCAGAAGAAGCAGAAGAAGGAGAAGGAGAAGGTGAAGTCTGGAGGGTGAATCAGAAGAAGTAGAAGAAGGAGAAGGAGAAGGTGAAGTCTGGAGGGTGAATCAGAAGAAGTAGAAGAAGGAGAAGGAGAAGGTGAAGTCTGGAGGGTGAATCAGAAGAAGCAGAAGAAGGAGAAGTAGAAGGTGAAGTCGGGAGGGTGAATCAGAAGAAGCAGAAGAAGGAGAAGGAGAAGATGAAGTCTGGAGGGTGAATCAGAAGATGTAGAAGAAGGAGAAGGAGAAGGTAAGGTCTGGAGGGTGAATCAGAAGAAGCAGAAGAAGGAGAAGGAGAAGGTGAAGTCTGAAGGGTGTATCAGAAGAAGCAGAAGAAGGAGAAGGAGAAGGTGAAGTCTGGAGGGTGAATCAGAAGAAGCAGAAAAAGGAGAAGGAGAAGGTGAAGTCTGGAGGGTGAATCAGAAGAAGCAGAAGAAGGAGAAGGAGATGGTGCAGTCTGGAGGGTGAATCAGAAGAAGTAGAAGAAGGAGAAGGAGAAGGTGAAGTCTGGAGGGTGAATCAGAAGAAGTAGAAGAAGGAGAAGGAGAAGGTGATGTCTGGAGGGTGAATCAGAAGAAGCAGAAGAAGGAGAAGGAGAAGGTGAAGTCTGGAGGGTGAATCAGAAGAAGCAGAATAAGGAGAAGGAGAAGGTGAAGTCTGGAGGGTGAATCAGAAGAAGCAGAAGAAGGAGAAGGAGAAGGTGAAGTCTGGAGGGTGAATCAGAAGAATCAGAAGAAGGAGAAGGAGAAGGTGAAGTCTGGAGGGTGAATCAGAAGAAGCAGAAGAAAGAGAAGGAGAAGGTGAAGTCTGGAGGGTGAAGCAGAAGAAGCAGAAGAAGGAGAAGGAGAAGGTGAAGACTGGAGGGTGAATCAGAAGAAGGAGAAGAAGGAGAAGGAGAAACTGAAGTCTGGAGGGTGAATCAGAAGAAGTAGAAGAAGGAGAAGGAAAAGGTGAAGTCTGGAGGGTGAATCAGAAGAAGCAGAAGAAGGAGAAGGTGAAGTCTGGAGGGTGAATCAGAAGAAGCAGAAGAAGGAGAAGGAGAAGATGAAGTCTGGAAGGTGAATCAGAAGAAGTAGAAGAAGGAGAAGGAGAAGGTGAGGTCTGGAGGGTGAATCAGAAGAAAGCAGAAGAAGGCGAAGGAGAAGGTGAGGACTGGAGGGTGAATCAGAAGAAGTAGAAGAAGGAGAAGGAGAAGGTGAAGTCTGGAGGGTGAATCAGAAGAAGTAGAAGAAGGAGAAGGAGAAGGTGAAGTCTGGAGGGTGAATCAGAAGAAGCAGAAGAAGGAGAAGGAGAAGGTGAAGTCTGGAGGGTGAATCAGAAGAAGCAGAAGAAGGAGAAGGAGAAGATGAAGTCTGGAGGGTGAATCAGAAGAAGTAGAAGAAGGAGAAGGAGAAGGTGAGGTCTGGAGGGTGAATCAGAAGAAGCAGAAGAAGGAGAAGGAGAAGGTGAAGTCTGGAGGGTGAATCAGAAGAAGTAGAAGAAGGAGAAGGAGAAGGTGAAGTCAGGAGGGTGAATCAGAAGAAGTAGAAGAAGGAGAAGGAGAAGGTGAAGTCAGGAGGGTGAATCAGAAGAAGCAGAAGAAGGAGAAGGAGAAGGTGAAGTAAGGAGGGTGAATCAGAAGAAGCAGAAGAAGGAGAAGGAGAAGGTGAAGTCTGGAGTGTGAAGCAGAAGAAGCAAAAGAAGGAGAAGGAGAAGATGAAGTCTGGAGGGTGAATCAGAAGAAGTAGAAGAAGGAGAAGGAGAAGGTGAAGTCTGCAGGGGGAAGCAGAAGAAGTAGAAGAAGGAGAAGGAGAAGGTGAAGTCAGGAGGGTGAATCAGAAGAAGTAGAAGAAGGAGAAGGAGAAGGTGAAGTCAGGAGGGTGAATCAGAAGAAGCAGAAGAAGGAGAAGGAGAAGGTGAAGTCTGGAGGGTGAATCAGAAGAATCAGAAGAAGGAGAAGGAGAAGGTGAAGTCTGGAGGGTGAATCAGAAGAAGCAGAAGAAAGAGAAGGAGAAGGTGAAGTCTGGAGGGTGAATCAGAAGAAGTAGAAGAAGGAGAAGGAGAAGGTGAAGTCTGGAGGGTGAATCAGAAAAAGCAGAAGAAGGAGAAGGAGAAGGTGAAGTCTGGAGGGTGAATCAGAAGAAGCAGAAGAAGGAGAAGGAGAAGGTGAAGTCTGGAGGGTGAATCAGAAGAAGCAGAAGAAGGAGAAGGAGAAGGTGAAGTCTGGAGGGTGAATCAGAAGAAGCAGAATAAGGAGAAGGAGAAGGTGAAGTCTGGAGGGTGAATCAGAAGAAGCAGAAAAGGAGAAGCAGAAGGTAAAGTCTGAAGGGTGAATCAGAAGAAGTAGAAGAAGGAGAAGGAGAAGGTGAAGTCTGGAGGGTGAAGCAGAAGAAGTAGAAGAAGGAGAAGGAGAAGGTGAAGTCAGGTGGGTGAATCAGAAGAAGTAGAAGAAGGAGAAGGAGAAGGTGAAGTCAGGAGGGTGAATCAGAAGAAGCAGAAGAAGGAGAAGGAGAAGATGAAGTCTGGAGGGTGAATCAGAAGAATCAGAAGAAGGAGAAGGAGAAGGTGAAGTCTGGAGGGTGAATCAGAAGAAGCAGAAGAAAGAGAAGGAGAAGGTGAAGTCTGGAGGGTGAAGCAGAAGAAACAGAAGAAGGAGAAGGAGAAGGTGAAGACTGGAGGGTGAATCAGAAGAAGTAGAAGAAGGAGAAGGAGAAGGTGAAGTCTGTAGGGTGAATCAGAAGAAGTAGAAGAAGGAGAAGGAGAAGGTGAAGTCTGGAGGGTGAATCAGAAGAAGCAGAAGAAGGAGAAGGAGAAGGTGAAGTCTGGAGGGTGAATCAGAAGAAGCAGAAGAAGGAGAAGGAGAAGATGAAGTCTGGAGGGTGAATCAGAAGAAGTAGAAGAAGGAGAAGGAGAAGGTGAGGTCTGGAGGGTGAATCAGAAGAAGCAAAAGAAGGAGAAGGAGAAGATGAAGTCTGGAGGGTGAATCAGAAGAAGTAGAAGAAGGAGAAGGAGAAGGTGAAGTCTGCAGGGGGAAGCAGAAGAAGTAGAAGAAGGAGAAGGAGAAGGTGAAGTCAGGAGGGTGAATCAGAAGAAGTAGAAGAAGGAGAAGGAGAAGGTGAAGTCAGGAGGGTGAATCAGAAGAAGCAGAAGAAGGAGAAGGAGAAGGTGAAGTCTGGAGGGTGAATCAGAAGAATCAGAAGAAGGAGAAGGAGAAGGTGAAGTCTGGAGGGTGAATCAGAAGAAGCAGAAGAAAGAGAAGGAGAAGGTGAAGTCTGGAGGGTGAATCAGAAGAAGTAGAAGAAGGAGAAGGAGAAGGTGAAGTCTGGAGGGTGAATCAGAAAAAGCAGAAGAAGGAGAAGGAGAAGGTGAAGTCTGGAGGGTGAATCAGAAGAAGCAGAAGAAGGAGAAGGAGAAGGTGAAGTCTGGAGGGTGAATCAGAAGAAGCAGAAGAAGGAGAAGGAGAAGGTGAAGTCTGGAGGGTGAATCAGAAGAAGCAGAATAAGGAGAAGGAGAAGGTGAAGTCTGGAGGGTGAATCAGAAGAAGCAGAAAAAGGAGAAGCAGAAGGTAAAGTCTGAAGGGTGAATCAGAAGAAGTAGAAGAAGGAGAAGGAGAAGGTGAAGTCTGGAGGGTGAAGCAGAAGAAGTAGAAGAAGGAGAAGGAGAAGGTGAAGTCAGGTGGGTGAATCAGAAGAAGTAGAAGAAGGAGAAGGAGAAGGTGAAGTCAGGAGGGTGAATCAGAAGAAGCAGAAGAAGGAGAAGGAGAAGATGAAGTCTGGAGGGTGAATCAGAAGAATCAGAAGAAGGAGAAGGAGAAGGTGAAGTCTGGAGGGTGAATCAGAAGAAGCAGAAGAAAGAGAAGGAGAAGGTGAAGTCTGGAGGGTGAAGCAGAAGAAACAGAAGAAGGAGAAGGAGAAGGTGAAGACTGGAGGGTGAATCAGAAGAAGTAGAAGAAGGAGAAGGAGAAGGTGAAGTCTGTAGGGTGAATCAGAAGAAGTAGAAGAAGGAGAAGGAGAAGGTGAAGTCTGGAGGGTGAATCAGAAGAAGCAGAAGAAGGAGAAGGAGAAGGTGAAGTCTGGAGGGTGAATCAGAAGAAGCAGAAGAAGGAGAAGGAGAAGATGAAGTCTGGAGGGTGAATCAGAAGAAGTAGAAGAAGGAGAAGGAGAAGGTGAGGTCTGGAGGGTGAATCAGAAGAAGCAGAAGAAGGAGAAGGAGAAGGTGAAGTCTGGAGGGTGAATCAGAAGATGCAGAAGAAGGAGAAGGAGAAGGTGAAGTCTGGAGGGTGAATCAGAAGAAGCAGAAGAAGGAGA
Source organism: Somniosus microcephalus (assembly GCF_052327205.1). Lineage (NCBI taxonomy): Eukaryota > Metazoa > Chordata > Chondrichthyes > Squaliformes > Somniosidae > Somniosus > Somniosus microcephalus. The sequence continues at coordinate 7,610 of NW_028225939.1, forward strand.
AGGAGAAGGTGAAGTCAGGAGGGTGAATCAGAAGAAGCAGAAGAAGGAGAAGGAGAAGGTGAAGTTAGGAGGGTGAATCAGAAGAAGCAGAAGAAGGAGAAGGAGCAGGTGATGTCAGGGGGATGAAGCAGAAGAAGTAGAAGAAGGAGAAGGAGAAGGTGAAGTCAGGACGGTGAAGCAGAAGAAGCAGAAGAAGGAGAAGGAGAAGGTGAAGTCTGGAGGGTGAATCAGAAGAAGTAGAAGAAGGAGAAGGAGAAGGTCAAGAATGGAGGGTGAATCAGAAGAAGTAGAATAAGGAGAAGGAGAAGGTGAAGTCTGGAGGGTGAAGCAGAAGAAGTAGAAGAAGGAGAAGGAGAAGGTGAAGTCAGGAGGGTGAATCAGAAGAAGTAGAAGAAGGAGAAGGAGAAGGTGAAGTCAGGAGGGAGAATCAGAAGAAGCAGAAGAAGGAGAAGGAGAAGGTGAAGTCTGGAGGGTGAATCAGAAGAATCAGAAGAAGGAGAAGGAGAAGGTGAAGTCTGGAGGGTGAATCAGAAGAAGCAGAAGAAAGAGAAGGAGAAGGTGAAGTCTGGAGGGTGAATCAGAAGAAGTAGAAGAAGGAGAAGGAGAAGGTGAAGTCTGGAGTGTGAATCAGAAGAAGCAGAAGAAGGAGAAGGAGAAGGTGAAGTCTAGAGGGTGAATCAGAAGAAGCAGAATAAGGAGAAGGAGAAGATGAAGTCTGGAGGGTGAATCAGAAGAAGTAGAAGAAGGAGAAGGAGAAGGTGAAGTCTGGAGGGTGAAGCAGAAGAAGTAGAAGAAGGAGAAGGAGAAGGTGAAGTCAGGAGGGTGAATCAGAAGAAGTAGAAGAAGAAGTAGGAGAAGGTGAAGTCAGGAGGGTGAATCAGAAGAAGCAGAAGAAGGAGAAGGAGAAGGTGAAGTCTGGAGGGTGAATCAGAAGAATCAGAAGAAGGAGAAGTAGAAGGTGAAGTCTGGAGGGTGAATCAGAAGAAGCAGAAGAAAGAGAAGGAGAAGGTGAAGTCTGGAGGGTGAAGCAGAAGAAACAGAAGAAGGAGAAGGAGAAGGTGAAGACTGGAGGGTGAATCAGAAGAAGTAGAAGAAGGAGAAGGAGAAGGTGAAGTCTGGAGGGTGAATCAGAAGAAGTAGAAGAAGGAGAAGGATAAGGTGAAGTCTGGAGGGTGAATCAGAAGAAGCAGAAGAAGGAGAAGGAGAAGGTGAAGTCTGGAGGGTGAATCAGAAGAAGCAGAAGAAGGAGAAGGAGAAGATGAAGTCTGGAGGGTGAATCAGAAGAAGTAGAAGAAGGAGAAGGAGAAGGTGAAGTCTGGAGGGTGAATCAGAAGTAGTAGAAGAAGGAGAAGGAGAAGGTGAAGTCTGGACGGTGAATCAGAAGAAACAGAAGAAGGAGAAGGTGAAGTCTGGAGGGTGAATCAGATGAAGTAGAAGAAGGAGAAGGAGAAGGTGTAGTCTGGAGGGTGAATCAGAAGAAGTAGACGAAGGAGATGGAGAAGGTGAAGTCTGGAGGGTGAATCAGAAGAAGCAGAAGAAGGAGAAGGAGAAGGTGAAGTCTGGAGGGTGAATCAGAAGAAGCAGAAGAAGGAGAAGGAGAAGGTGAAGTCTGGAGGGTGAATCAGAAGAAGTAGAAGAAGGAGAAGGAGAAGGTGAGGTCTGGAGGGTGAATCAGAAGAAGCAAAAGAAGGAGAAGGAGAAGATGAAGTCTGGAGGGTGAATCAGAAGAAGTAGAAGAAGGAGAAGGAGAAGGTGAAGTCTGCAGGGGGAAGCAGAAGAAGTAGAAGAAGGAGAAGGAGAAGGTGAAGTCAGGAGGGTGAATCAGAAGAAGTAGACGAAGGAGATGGAGAAGGTGAAGTCTGGAGGGTGAATCAGAAGAAGCAGAAGAAGGAGAAGGAGAAGGTGAAGTCTGGAGGGTGAATCAGAAGAAGCAGAAGAAGGAGAAGGAGAAGGTGAAGTCTGGAGGGTGAAGCAGAAGAAGTAGAAGAAGGAGCAGGAGAAGGTGAAGTCAGGAGGGTGAATCAGAAGAAGTAGAAGAAGGAGAAGGAGAAGATGAAGTCAGGAGGGTGAATCATAAGAAGCAGAAGAAGGAGAAGGAGAAGGTGAAGTCTGGAGGGTGAATCAGAAGAATCAGAAGAAGGAGAAGGAGAAGGTGAAGTCAGGAGGGTGAATCAGAAGAAGTAGAAGAAGGAGAAGGAGAAGGTGAAGTCAGGAGGGTGAATCAGAAGAAGCAGAAGAAGGAGAAGGAGAAGGTGAAGTCTGGAGGGTGAAGCAGAAGAAGTAGAAGAAGGAGAAGGAGAAGGTGAAGTCAGGAGGGTGAATCAGAAGAAGTAGAAGAAGGAGAAGGAGAAGGTGAAGTCAGGAGGGTGAATCAGAAGAAGCAGAAGAAGGAGAAGGAGAAGGTGAAGTCTGGAGGGTGAATCAGAAGAATCAGAAGAAGGAGAAGGAGAAGGTGAAGTCTGGAGGGTGAATCAGAAGAAGCAGAAGAAAGAGAAGGAGAAGGTGAAGTCTGGAGGGTGAAGCAGAAGGAACAGAAGAAGGAGAAGGAGAAGGTGAAGACTGGAGGGTGAATCAGAAGAAGTAGAAGAAGGAGAAGGAGAAGGTGAAGTCTGTAGGGTGAATCAGAAGAAGTAGAAGAAGGAGAAGGAGAAGGTGAAGTCTGGAGGGTGAAGCAGAAGAAGTAGAAGAAGGAGCAGGAGAAGGTGAAGTCAGGAGGGTGAATCAGAAGAAGTAGAAGAAGGAGAAGGAGAAGATGAAGTCAGGAGGGTGAATCATAAGAAGCAGAAGAAGGAGAAGGAGAAGGTGAAGTCTGGAGGGTGAATCAGAAGAATCAGAAGAAGGAGAAGGAGAAGGTGAAGTCTGGAGGGTGAATCAGAAGAAGCAGAAGAAGGAGAAGGAGAAGGTGAAGTCTGGAGGGTGAATCAGAAGAAGGAGAATAAGGAGAAGGAGAAGGTGAAGTCTGGAGGGTGAATCAGAAGAAGCAGAAAAAGGAGAAGGAGAAGGTGAAGTCTGAAGGGTGAATCAGAAGAAGTAGAAGAAGGAGAAGGAGAAGGTGAAGTCTGGAGGGTGAAGCAGAAGAAGTAGAAGAAGGAGCAGGAGAAGGTGAAGTCAGGAGGGTGAATCAGAAGAAGTAGAAGAAGGAGAAGGAGAAGATGAAGTCAGGAGGGTGAATCATAAGAAGCAGAAGAAGGAGAAGGAGAAGGTGAAGTCTGGAGGGTGAATCAGAAGAATCAGAAGAAGGAGAAGGAGAAGGTGAAGTCAGGAGGGTGAATCAGAAGAAGTAGAAGAAGGAGAAGGAGAAGGTGAAGTCAGGAGGGTGAATCAGAAGAAGCAGAAGAAGGAGAAGGAGAAGGTGAAGTCTGGAGGGTGAAGCAGAAGAAGTAGAAGAAGGAGAAGGAGAAGGTGAAGTCAGGAGGGTGAATCAGAAGAAGTAGAAGAAGGAGAAGGAGAAGGTGAAGTCAGGAGGGTGAATCAGAAGAAGCAGAAGAAGGAGAAGGAGAAGGTGAAGTCTGGAGGGTGAATCAGAAGAATCAGAAGAAGGAGAAGGAGAAGGTGAAGTCTGGAGGGTGAATCAGAAGAAGCAGAAGAAAGAGAAGGAGAAGGTGAAGTCTGGAGGGTGAAGCAGAAGAAACAGAAGAAGGAGAAGGTGAAGACTGGAGGGTGAATCAGAAGAAGTAGAAGAAGGAGAAGGAGAAGGTGAAGTCTGTAGGGTGAATCAGAAGAAGTAGAAGAAGGAGAAGGAGAAGGTGAAGTCTGGAGGGTGAAGCAGAAGAAGTAGAAGAAGGAGCAGGAGAAGGTGAAGTCAGGAGGGTGAATCAGAAGAAGTAGAAGAAGGAGAAGGAGAAGATGAAGTCAGGAGGGTGAATCATAAGAAGCAGAAGAAGGAGAAGGAGAAGGTGAAGTCTGGAGGGTGAATCAGAAGAATCAGAAGAAGGAGAAGGAGAAGGTGAAGTCTGGAGGGTGAATCAGAAGAAGCAGAAGAAGGAGAAGGAGAAGGTGAAGTCTGGAGGGTGAATCAGAACAAGTAGAAGAAGGAGAAGTAGAAGGTGAAGTCTGGAGGGTGGATCAGAAAAAGCAGAAGAAGGAGAAGGAGAAGGTGAAGTCTGGAGGGTGAATCAGAAGAAGCCGAAGAAGGAGAAGGAGAAGGTGAAGTCTGGAGGGTGAATCAGAAGAAGCAGAAGAAGGAGAAGGAGAAGGTGAAGTCTGGAGGGTGAATCAGAAGAAGCAGAATAAGGAGAAGGAGAAGGTGAAGTCTGGAGGGTGAATCAGAAGAAGCAGAAAAAGGAGAAGCAGAAGGTGAAGTCTGAAGGGTGAATCAGAAGAAGTAGAAGAAGGAGAAGGAGAAGGTGAAGTCTGCAGGGGGAAGCAGAAGAAGTAGAAGAAGGAGAAGGAGAAGGTGAAGTCTGGAGGGTGAAGCAGAAGAAGTAGAAGAAGGAGAAGGAGAAGGTGAAGTCAGGAGGGTGAATCAGAAGAAGTAGAAGAAGGAGAAGGAGAAGGTGAAGTCAGGAGGGTGAATCAGAAGAAGCAGAAGAAGGAGAAGGAGAAGGTGAAGTAAGGAGGGTGAATCAGAAGAAGCAGAAGAAGGAGAAGGAGAAGGTGAAGTCTGGAGTGTGAAGCAGAAGAAGCAAAAGAAGGAGAAGGAGAAGGTGAAGTCTGGAGGGTGAATCAGAAGAAGTAGAAGAAGGAGAAGGAGAAGGTGAAGTCTGCAGGGGGAAGCAGAAGAAGTAGAAGAAGGAGAAGGAGAAGGTGAAGTCAGGAGGGTGAATCAGAAGAAGTAGAAGAAGGAGAAGGAGAAGGTGAAGTCAGGAGGGTGAATCAGAAGAAGCAGAAGAAGGAGAAGGAGAAGGTGAAGTCTGGAGGGTGAATCAGAAGAATCAGAAGAAGGAGAAGGAGAAGGTGAAGTCTGGAGGGTGAATCAGAAGAAGCAGAAGAAAGAGAAGGAGAAGGTGAAGTCTGGAGGGTGAATCAGAAGAAGTAGAAGAAGGAGAAGGAGAAGGTGAAGTCTGGAGGGTGAATCAGAAAAAGCAGAAGAAGGAGAAGGAGAAGGTGAAGTCTGGAGGGTGAATCAGAAGAAGCAGAAGAAGGAGAAGGAGAAGGTGAAGTCTGGAGGGTGAATCAGAAGAAGCAGAAGAAGGAGAAGGAGAAGGTGAAGTCTGGAGGGTGAATCAGAAGAAGCAGAATAAGGAGAAGGAGAAGGTGAAGTCTGGAGGGTGAGTCAGAAGAAGCAGAAAAAGGAGAAGCAGAAGGTAAAGTCTGAAGGGTGAATCAGAAGAAGTAGAAGAAGGAGAAGGAGAAGGTGAAGTCTGGAGGGTGAAGCAGAAGAAGTAGAAGAAGGAGAAGGAGAAGGTGAAGTCAGGTGGGTGAATCAGAAGAAGTAGAAGAAGGAGAAGGAGAAGGTGAAGTCAGGAGGGTGAATCAGAAGAAGCAGAAGAAGGAGAAGGAGAAGATGAAGTCTGGAGGGTGAATCAGAAGAATCAGAAGAAGGAGAAGGAGAAGGTGAAGTCTGGAGGGTGAATCAGAAGAAGCAGAAGAAAGAGAAGGAGAAGGTGAAGTCTGGAGGGTGAAGCAGAAGAAACAGAAGAAGGAGAAGGAGAAGGTGAAGACTGGAGGGTGAATCAGAAGAAGTAGAAGAAGGAGAAGGAGAAGGTGAAGTCTGTAGGGTGAATCAGAAGAAGTAGAAGAAGGAGAAGGAGAAGGTGAAGTCTGGAGGGTGAATCAGAAGAAGCAGAAGAAGGAGAAGGAGAAGGTGAAGTCTGGAGGGTGAATCAGAAGAAGCAGAAGAAGGAGAAGGAGAAGATGAAGTCTGGAGGGTGAATCAGAAGAAGTAGAAGAAGGAGAAGGAGAAGGTGAGGTCTGGAGGGTGAATCAGAAGAAGCAGAAGAAGGAGAAGGAGAAGGTGAAGTCTGGAGGGTGAATCAGAAGATGCAGAAGAAGGAGAAGGAGAAGGTGAAGTCTGGAGGGTGAATCAGAAGAAGCAGAAGAAGGAGAAGGAGAAGGTGAAGTCAGGAGGGTGAATCAGAAGAAGCAGAAGAAGGAGAAGGAGAAGGTGAAGTTAGGAGGGTGAATCAGAAGAAGCAGAAGAAGGAGAAGGAGCAGGTGATGTCAGGGGGATGAAGCAGAAGAAGTAGAAGAAGGAGAAGGAGAAGGTGAAGTCAGGACGGTGAAGCAGAAGAAGCAGAAGAAGGAGAAGGAGAAGGTGAAGTCTGGAGGGTGAATCAGAAGAAGTAGAAGAAGGAGAAGGAGAAGGTCAAGAATGGAGGGTGAATCAGAAGAAGTAGAATAAGGAGAAGGAGAAGGTGACGTCTGGAGGGTGAAGCAGAAGAAGTAGAAGAAGGAGAAGGAGAAGGTGAAGTCAGGAGGGTGAATCAGAAGAAGTAGAAGAAGGAGAAGGAGAAGGTGAAGTCAGGAGGGAGAATCAGAAGAAGCAGAAGAAGGAGAAGGAGAAGGTGAAGTCTGGAGGGTGAATCAGAAGAAGTAGAAGAAGGAGAAGGAGAAGGTGAAGTCTGGAGTGTGAATCAGAAGAAGCAGAAGAAGGTGAAGGAGAAGGTGAAGTCTAGAGGGTGAATCAGAAGAAGCAGAATAAGGAGAAGGAGAAGATGAAGTCTGGAGGGTGAATCAGAAGAAGTAGAAGAAGGAGAAGGAGAAGGTGAAGTCTGGAGGGTGAAGCAGAAGAAGTAGAAGAAGGAGAAGGAGAAGGTGAAGTCAGGAGGGTGAATCAGAAGAAGTAGAAGAAGAAGTAGGAGAAGGTGAAGTCAGGAGGGTGAATCAGAAGAAGCAGAAGAAGGAGAAGGAGAAGGTGAAGTCTGGAGGGTGAATCAGAAGAATCAGAAGAAGGAGAAGTAGAAGGTGAAGTCTGGAGGGTGAATCAGAAGAAGCAGAAGAAAGAGAAGGAGAAGGTGAAGTCTGGAGGGTGAAGCAGAAGAAACAGAAGAAGGAGAAGGAGAAGGTGAAGACTGGAGGGTGAATCAGAAGAAGTAGAAGAAGGAGAAGGAGAAGGTGAAGTCTGGAGGGTGAATCAGAAGAAGTAGAAGAAGGAGAAGGATAAGGTGAAGTCTGGAGGGTGAATCAGAAGAAGCAGAAGAAGGAGAAGGAGAAGGTGAAGTCTGGAGGGTGAATCAGAAGAAGCAGAAGAAGGAGAAGGAGAAGATGAAGTCTGGAGGGTGAATCAGAAGAAGTAGAAGAAGGAGAAGGAGAAGGTGAAGTCTGGAGGGTGAATCAGAAGTAGTAGAAGAAGGAGAAGGAGAAGGTGAAGTCTGGACGGTGAATCAGAAGAAACAGAAGAAGGAGAAGGTGAAGTCTGGAGGGTGAATCAGAAGAAGTAGAAGAAGGAGAAGGAGAAGGTGTAGTCTGGAGGGTGAATCAGAAGAAGTAGACGAAGGAGAAGGAGAAGGTGAAGTCTGGAGGGTGAATCAGAAGAAGCAGAAGAAGGAGAAGGAGAAGGTGAATTCTGGAGGGTGAATCAGAAGAAGCAGAAGAAGGAGAAGGAGAAGGTGAAGTCTGGAGGGTGAATCAGAAGAAGCAGAATAAGGAGAAGGAGAAGGTGAAGTCTGGAGGGTGAATCAGAAGAAGCAGAAAAAGGAGAAGGAGAAGGTGAAGTCTGAAGGGTGAATCAGAAGAAGTAGAAGAAGGAGAAGGAGAAGGTGAAGTCTGGAGGGTGAAGCAGAAGAAGTAGAAGAAGGAGCAGGAGAAGGTGAAGTCAGGAGGGTGAATCAGAAGAAGTAGAAGAAGGAGAAGGAGAAGATGAAGTCAGGAGGGTGAATCATAAGAAGCAGAAGAAGGAGAAGGAGAAGGTGAAGTCTGGAGGGTGAATCAGAAGAATCAGAAGAAGGAGAAGGAGAAGGTGAAGTCAGGAGGGTGAATCAGAAGAAGTAGAAGAAGGAGAAGGAGAAGGTGAAGTCAGGAGGGTGAATCAGATGAAGCAGAAGAAGGAGAAGGAGAAGGTGAAGTCTGGAGGGTGAAGCAGAAGAAGTAGAAGAAGGAGAAGGAGAAGGTGAAGTCAGGAGGGTGAATCAGAAGAAGTAGAAGAAGGAAAAGGAGAAGGTGAAGTCAGGAGGGTGAATCAGAAGAAGCAGAAGAAGGAGAAGGAGAAGGTGAAGTCTGGAGGGTGAATCAGAAGAATCAGAAGAAGGAGAAGGAGAAGGTGAAGTCTGGAGGGTGAATCAGAAGAAGCAGAAGAAAGAGAAGGAGAAGGTGAAGTCTGGAGGGTGAAGCAGAAGAAACAGAAGAAGGAGAAGGAGAAGGTGAAGACTGGAGGGTGAATCAGAAGAAGTAGAAGAAGGAGAAGGAGAAGGTGAAGTCTGTAGGGTGAATCAGAAGAAGTAGAAGAAGGAGAAGGAGAAGGTGAAGTCTGGAGGGTGAAGCAGAAGAAGTAGAAGAAGGAGCAGGAGAAGGTGAAGTCAGGAGGGTGAATCAGAAGAAGTAGAAGAAGGAGAAGGAGAAGGTGAAGTCTGGAGGGTGAATCAGAAGAAGCAGAAGAAGGAGAAGGAGAAGGTGAAGTCTGGAGGGTGAATCAGAAGAAGCAGAAGAAGGAGAAGGAGAAGGTGAAGTCTGGAGGGTGAATCAGAAGAAGTAGAAGAAGGAGAAGTAGAAGGTGAAGTCTGGAGGGTGAATCAGAAAAAGCAGAAGAAGGAGAAGGAGAAGGTGAAGTCTGGAGGGTGAATCAGAAGAAGCAGAAGAAGGAGAAGGAGAAGGTGAAGTCTGGAGGGTGAATCAGAAGAAGCAGAAGAAGGAGAAGGAGAAGGTGAAGTCTGGAGGGTGAATCAGAAGAAGCAGAATAAGGAGAAGGAGAAGGTGAAGTCTGGAGGGTGAATCAGAAGAAGCAGAAAAAGGAGAAGCAGAAGGTGAAGTCTGAAGGGTGAATCAGAAGAAGTAGAAGAAGGAGAAGGTGAAGTCTGCAGGGGGAAGCAGAAGAAGTAGAAGAAGGAGAAGGAGAAGGTGAAGTCTGGAGGGTGAAGCAGAAGAAGTAGAAGAAGGAGAAGGAGAAGGTGAAGTCAGGAGGGTGAATCAGAAGAAGTAGAAGAAGGAGAAGGAGAAGGTGAAGTCAGGAGGGTGAATCAGAAGAAGCAGAAGAAGGAGAAGGAGAAGGTGAAGTCTGGAGGGTGAATCAGAAGAATCAGAAGAAGGAGAAGGAGAAGGTGAAGTCTGGAGGGTGAATCAGAAGAAGCAGAAGAAAGAGAAGGAGAAGGTGAAGTCTGGAGGGTGAAGCAGAAGAAACAGAAGAAGGAGAAGGAGAAGGTGAAGACTGGAGGGTGAATCAGAAGAAGTAGAAGAAGGAGAAGGAGAAGGTGAAGTCTGTAGGGTGAATCAGAAGAAGTAGAAGAAGGAGAAGGAGAAGGTGAAGTCTGGAGGGTGAAGCAGAAGAAGTAGAAGAAGGAGCAGGAGAAGGTGAAGTCAGGAGGGTGAATCAGAAGAAGTAGAAGAAGGAGAAGGAGAAGATGAAGTCAGGAGGGTGAATCATAAGAAGCAGAAGAAGGAGAAGGAGAAGGTGAAGTCTGGAGGGTGAATCAGAAGAATCAGAAGAAGGAGAAGGAGAAGGTGAAGTCTGGAGGGTGAATCAGAAGAAGCAGAAGAAGGAGAAGGAGAAGGTGAAGTCTGGAGGGTGAATCAGAAGAAGTAGAAGAAGGAGAAGGAGAAGGTGAAGTCTGGAGGGTGAATCAGAAAAAGCAGAAGAAGGAGAAGGAGAAGGTGAAGTCTGGAGGGTGAATCAGAAGAAGCAGAAGAAGGAGAAGGAGAAGGTGAAGTCTGGAGGGTGATTCAGAAGAAGCAGAAGAAGGAGAAGGAGAAGGTGAAGTCTGGAGGGTGAATCAGAAGAAGCAGAATAAGGAGAAGGAGAAGGTGAAGTCTGGAGGGTGAATCAGAAGAAGCAGAAAAAGGAGAAGCAGAAGGTGAAGTCTGAAGGGTGAATCAGAAGAAGTAGAAGAAGGAGAAGGAGAAGGTGAAGTCTGTAGGGTGAATCAGAAGAAGTAGAAGAAGGAGAAGGAGAAGGTGAAGTCTGGAGGGTGAAGCAGAAGAAGTAGAAGAAGGAGCAGGAGAAGGTGAAGTCAGGAGGGTGAATCAGAAGAAGTAGAAGAAGGAGAAGGAGAAGATGAAGTCAGGAGGGTGAATCATAAGAAGCAGAAGAAGGAGAAGGAGAAGGTGAAGTCTGGAGGGTGAATCAGAAGAATCAGAAGAAGGAGAAGGAGAAGGTGAAGTCTGGAGGGTGAATCAGAAGAAGCAGAAGAAGGAGAAGGAGAAGGTGAAGTCTGGAGGGTGAATCAGAAGAAGTAGAAGAAGGAGAAGGAGAAGGTGAAGTCTGGAGGGTGAATCAGAAAAAGCAGAAGAAGGAGAAGGAGAAGGTGAAGTCTGGAGGGTGAATCAGAAGAAGCAGAAGAAGGAGAAGGAGAAGGTGAAGTCTGGAGGGTGATTCAGAAGAAGCAGAAGAAGGAGAAGGAGAAGGTGAAGTCTGGAGGGTGAATCAGAAGAAGCAGAATAAGGAGAAGGAGAAGGTGAAGTCTGGAGGGTGAATCAGAAGAAGCAGAAAAAGGAGAAGCAGAAGGTGAAGTCTGAAGGGTGAATCAGAAGAAGTAGAAGAAGGAGAAGGAGAAGGTGAAGTCTGCAGGGGGAAGCAGAAGAAGTAGAAGAAGGAGAAGGAGAAGGTGAAGTCAGGAGGGTGAATCAGAAGAAGTAGAAGAAGGAGAAGGAGAAGGTGAAGTCAGGAGGGTGAATCAGAAGAAGCAGAAGAAGGAGAAGGAGAAGGTGAAGTCTGGAGGGTGAATCAGAAGAATCAGAAGAAGGAGAAGGAGAAGGTGAAGTCTGGAGGGTGAATCAGAAGAAGCAGAAGAAAGAGAAGGAGAAGGTGAAGTCTGGAGGGTGAATCAGAAGAAGTAGAAGAAGGAGAAGGAGAAGGTGAAGTCTGGAGGGTGAATCAGAAAAAGCAGAAGAAGGAGAAGGAGAAGGTGAAGTCTGGAGGGTGAATCAGAAGAAGCAGAAGAAGGAGAAGAAGAAGGTGAAGTCTGGCGGGTGAATCAGAAGAAGCAGAATAAGGAGAAGGAGAAGGTGAAGTCTGGAGGGTGAATCAGAAGAAGCAGAAAAAGGAGAAGCAGAAGGTGAAGTCTGAAGGGTGAATCAGAAGAAGCAGAAGAAGGAGAAGGAGAAGGTGAAGTCTGGAGGGTGAATCAGAAGAAACAGAAGAAGGAGAAGGAGAAGGTGAAGTCTGGAGGGTGAATGAGAAGAAGCAGAAGAAAGAGAAGGAGAAGGTGAAGTCTGGAGGGTGAAGCAGAAGAAACAGAAGAAGGAGAAGGAGAAGGTGAAGACTGGAGGGTGAATCAGAAGAAGTAGAAGAAGGAGAAGGAGAAGGTGAAGTCTGGAGGGTGAATCAGAAGAAGTAGAAGAAGGAGAAGGAGAAGGTGAAGTCTGGAGGGTGAATCAGAAGAAGCAGAAGAAGGAGAAGGAGAAGGTGAAGTCTGGAGGGTGAATCAGAAGAAGCAGAAGAAGGAGAAGGAGAAGGTGAGGTCTGGAGGGTGAATCAGAAGAAGCAGAAGAAGGAGAAGGAGAAGGTGAAGTCTGGAGGGTGATTCAGAAGAAGCAGAAGAAGGAGAAGGAGAAGGTGAAGTCTGGAGGGTGAATCAGAAGAAGCAGAATAAGGAGAAGGAGAAGGTGAAGTCTGGAGGGTGAATCAGAAGAAGCAGAAAAAGGAGAAGCAGAAGGTGAAGTCTGAAGGGTGAATCAGAAGAAGTAGAAGAAGGAGAAGGAGAAGGTGAAGTCTGCAGGGGGAATCAGAAGAAGCAGAAGAAGGAGAAGGAGAAGGTGAAGTCTGGAGGGTGAATCAGAAGAATCAGAAGAAGGAGAAGGAGAAGGTGAAGTCTGGAGGGTGAATCAGAAGAAGCAGAAGAAAGAGAAGGAGAAGGTGAAGTCTGGAGGGTGAATCAGAAGAAGTAGAAGAAGGAGAAGGAGAAGGTGAAGTCTGGAGGGTGAATCAGAAAAAGCAGAAGAAGGAGAAGGAGAAGGTGAAGTCTGGAGGGTGAATCAGAAGAAGCAGAAGAAGGAGAAGGAGAAGGTGAAGTCTGGAGGGTGAATCAGAAGAAGCAGAATAAGGAGAAGGAGAAGGTGAAGTCTGGAGGGTGAATCAGAAGAAGCAGAAAAAGGAGAAGCAGAAGGTGAAGTCTGAAGGGTGAATCAGAAGAAGTAGAAGAAGGAGAAGGAGAAGGTGAAGTCTGGAGGGTGAAGCAGAAGAAGTAGAAGAAGGAGAAGGAGAAGGTGAAGTCAGGAGGGTGAATCTGAAGAAGTAGAAGAAGGAGAAGGAGAAGGTGAAGTCAGGAGGGTGAATCAGAAGAAGCAGAAGAAGGGGAAGGAGAAGGTGAAGTCTGGAGGGTGAATCAGAAGAAACAGAAGAAGGAGAAGGAGAAGGTGAAGTCTGGAGGGTGAATCAGAAGAAGCAGAAGAAAGAGAAGGAGAAGGTGAAGTCTGGAGGGTGAAGCAGAAGAAACAGAAGAAGGAGAAGGAGAAGGTGAAGACTGGAGGGTGAATCAGAAGAAGTAGAAGAAGGAGAAGGAGAAGGTGAAGTCTGGAGGGTGAATCAGAAGAAGTAGAAGAAGGAGAAGGAGAAGGTGAAGTCTGGAGGGTGAATCAGAAGAAGCAGAAGAAGGAGAAGGAGAAGGTGAAGTCTGGAGGGTGAATCAGAAGAAGCAGAAGAAGGAGAAGGAGAAGATGAAGTCTGGAGGGTGAATCAGAAGAAGTAGAAGAAGGAGAAGGAGAAGGTGAGGTCTGGAGGGTGAATCAGAAGAAGCAGAAGAAGGAGAAGGAGAAGGTGAAGTCTGGAGGGTGAATCAGAAGAAGTAGAAGAAGGAGAAGGAGAAGGTGAAGTCAGGAGGGTGAATCAGAAGAAGTAGAAGAAGGAGAAGGAGAAGGTGAAGTCAGGAGGGTGAATCAGAAGAAGCAGAAGAAGGAGAAGGAGAAGGTGAAGTAAGGAGGGTGAATCAGAAGAAGCAAAAGAAGGAGAAGGAGAAGGTGAAGTCTGGAGTGTGAAGCAGAAGAAGCAAAAGAAGGAGAAGGAGAAGGTGAAGTCTGGAGGGTGAATCAGAAGAAGTAGAAGAAGGAGAAGGAGAAGGTGAAGTCTGCAGGGGGAAGCAGAAGAAGTAGAAGAAGGAGAAGGAGAAGGTGAAGTCAGGAGGGTGAATCAGAAGAAGTAGAAGAAGGAGAAGGAGAAGGTGAAGTCAGGAGGGTGAATCAGAAGAAGCAGAAGAAGGAGAAGGAGAAGGTGAAGTCTGGAGGGTGAATCAGAAGAAGCAGAAGAACGAGAAGGAGAAGGTGAAGTCTGGAGGGTGAATCAGAAGAAGTAGAAGAAGGAGAAGGAGAAGGTGAAGTCTGGAGGGTGAATCAGAAAAAGCAGAAGAAGGAGAAGGAGAAGGTGAAGTCTGGAGGGTGAATCAGAAGAAGCAGAAGAAGGAGAAGGAGAAGGTGAAGTCTGGAGGGTGAATCAGAAGAAGCAGAAGAAGGAGAAGGAGAAGGTGAAGTCTGGAGGGTGTATCAGAAGAAGCAGAATAAGGAGAAGGAGAAGGTGAAGTCTGGAGGGTGAATCAGAAGAAGCAGAAAAAGGAGAAGCAGAATGTGAAGTCTGAAGGGTGAGTCAGAAGAAGTAGAAGAAGGAGAAGGAGAAGGTGAAGTCTGGAGGGTGAAGCAGAAGAAGTAGAAGAAGGAGAAGGAGAAGGTGAAGTCAGGAGGGTGAATCAGAAGAAGTAGAAGAAGGAGAAGGAGAAGGTGAAGTCAGGAGGGTGAATCAGAAGAAGCAGAAGAAGGAGAAGGAGAAGGTGAAGTCTGGAGGGTGAATCAGAAGAATCAGAAGAAGGAGAAGGAGAAGGTGAAGTCTGGAGGGTGAATCAGAAGAAGCAGAAGAAAGAGAAGGAGAAGGTGAAGTCTGGAGGGTGAATCAGAAGAAGTAGAAGAAGGAGAAGGAGAAGGTGAAGTCTGTAGGGTGAATCAGAAGAAGTAGAAGAAGGAGAAGGAGAAGGTGAAGTCTGGAGGGTGAATCAGAAGAAGCAGAAGAAGGAGAAGGAGAAGGTGAAGTCTGGAGGGTGAATCAGAAGAAGCAGAAGAAGGAGAAGGAGAAGATGAAGTCTGGAGGGTGAATCAGAAGAAGTAGAAGAAGGAGAAGGAGAAGGTGAGGTCTGGAGGGTGAATCAGAAGAAGCAGAAGAAGGAGAAGGAGAAGGTGAAGTCTGGAGGGTGAATCAGAAGATGCAGAAGAAGGAGAAGGAGAAGGTGAAGTCTGGAGGGTGAATCAGAAGAAGCAGAAGAAGGAGAAGGAGAAGGTGATGTCAGGAGGGTGAATCAGAAGAAGCAGAAGAAGGAGAAGGAGAAGGTGAAGTTAGGAGGGTGAATCAGAAGAAGCAGAAGAAGGAGAAGGAGCAGGTGATGTCAGGGGGATGAAGCAGAAGAAGTAGAAGAAGGAGAAGGAGAAGGTGAAGTCTGGAGGGTGAATCAGAAGAAGTAGAAGAAGGAGAAGGAGAAGGTCACGTCTGGAGGGTGAATCAGAAGAAGTAGAATAAGGAGAAGGAGAAGGTGAAGTCTGGAGGGTGAAGCAGAAGAAGTAGAAGAAGGAGAAGGAGAAGGTGAAGTCAGGAGGGTGAATCAGAAGAAGTAGAAGAAGGAGAAGGAGAAGGTGAAGTCAGGAGGGTGAATCAGAAGAAGCAGAAGAAGGAGAAGGAGAAGGTGAAGTCTGGAGGGTGAATCAGAAGAATCAGAAGAAGGAGAAGGAGAAGGTGAAGTCTGGAGGGTGAATCAGAAGAAGCAGAAGAAAGAGAAGGAGAAGGTGAAGTCTGGAGGGTGAATCAGAAGAAGTAGAAGAAGGAGAAGGAGAAGGTGAAGTCTGGAGTGTGAATCAGAAGAAGCAGAAGAAGGAGAAGGAGAAGGTGAAGTCTAGAGGGTGAATCAGAAGAAGCAGAATAAGGAGAAGGAGAAGGTGAAGTCTGGAGGGTGAATCAGAAGAAGCAGAAGAAGGAGAAGGAGAAGGTGAAGTCTGGAGGGTGAATCAGAAGAAGTAGAAGAAGGAGAAGGAGAAGGTGAAGTCTGGAGGGTGAAGCAGAAAAAGTAGAAGAAGGAGAAGGAGAAGGTGAAGTCAGGAGGGTGAATCAGAAGAAGTAGAAGAAGGAGAAGGAGAAGGTGAAGTCAGGAGGGTGAATCAGAAGAAGCAGAAGAAGGAGAAGGAGAAGGTGAAGTCTGGAGGGTGAATCAGAAGAATCAGAAGAAGGAGAAGGAGAAGGTGAAGTCTGGAGGGTGAATCAGAAGAAGCAGAGGAAGGAGAAGGAGAAGGTGAAGTCTGGAGGGTGAATCAGAAGAAGCAGAATAAGGAGAAGGAGAAGGTGAAGTCTGGAGGGTGAATCAGAAGAAGCAGAATAAGGAGAAAGAGAAGGTGAAGTCTGGAGGGTGAATCAGAAGAAGCAGAAGAAGGAGAAGGAGAAGATGAAGTCTGGAGGGTGAATCAGAAGAAGTAGAAGAAGGAGAAGGAGAAGGTGAAGTCTGGAGGGTGAATCAGAAGAAGTAGAAGAAGAAGTAGGAGAAGGTGAAGTCAGGAGGGTGAATCAGAAGAATCAGAAGAAGGAGAAGTAGAAGGTGAAGTCTGGAGGGTGAATCAGAAGAAGCAGAAGAAAGAGAAGGAGAAGGTGAAGTCTGGAGGGTGAAGCAGAAGAAACAGAAGAAGGAGAAGGAGAAGGTGAAGACTGGAGGGTGAATCAGAAGAAGTAGAAGAAGGAGAAGGAGAAGGTGAAGTCTGGAGGGTGAATCAGAAGAAGTAGAAGAAGGAGAAGGATAAGGTGAAGTCTGGAGGGTGAATCAGAAGAAGCAGAAGAAGGAGAAGGAGAAGGTGAAGTCTGGAGGGTGAATCAGAAGAAGCAGAAGAAGGAGAAGGAGAAGATGAAGTCTGGAGGGTGAATCAGAAGAAGTAGAAGAAGGAGAAGGAGAAGGTGAAGTCTGGAGGGTGAATCAGAAGTAGTAGAAGAAGGAGAAGGAGAAGGTGAAGTCTGGACGGTGAATCAGAAGAAACAGAAGAAGGAGAAGGTGAAGTCTGGAGGGTGAATCAGAAGAAGTAGAAGAAGGAGAAGGAGAAGGTTTAGTCTGGAGGGTGAATCAGAAGAAGTAGACGAAGGAGAAGGAGAAGGTGAAGTCTGGAGGGTGAATCAGAAGAAGCAGAAGAAGGAGAAGGAGAAGGTGAAGTCTGGAGGGTGAATCAGAAGAAGCAGAAGAAGGAGAAGGAGAAGGTGAAGTCTGGAGGGTGAATCAGAAGAAGCAGAATAAGGAGAAGGAGAAGGTGAAGTCTGGAGGGTGAATCAGAAGAAGCAGAAAAAGGAGAAGGAGAAGGTGAAGTCTGAAGGGTGAATCAGAAGAAGTAGAAGAAGGAGAAGGAGAAGGTGAAGTCTGGAGGGTGAAGCAGAAGAAGTAGAAGAAGGAGCAGGAGAAGGTGAAGTCAGGAGGGTGAATCAGAAGAAGTAGAAGAAGGAGAAGGAGAAGATGAAGTCAGGAGGGTGAATCATAAGAAGCAGAAGAAGGAGAAGGAGAAGGTGAAGTCTGGAGGGTGAATCAGAAGAATCAGAAGAAGGAGAAGGAGAAGGTGAAGTCTGGAGGGTGAATCAGAAGAAGCAGAAGAAGGAGAAGGAGAAGGTGAAGTCTGGAGGGAGAAGCAGAAGAAGTAGAAGAAGGAGAAGGAGAAGGTGAAGTCTGGAGGGTGAATCAGAAGAAGTAGAAGAAGGAGAAGGAGAAGGTGAAGTCTGGAGGGTGAATCAGAAGAAGCAGAAGAAAGAGAAGGAGAAGGTGAAGTCTGGAGGGTGAATCAGAAGAAGCAGAAGAAGGAGAAGGAGAAGGTGAAGTCTGGAGGGAGAAGCAGAAGAAGTAGAAGAAGGAGAAGGAGAAGGTGAAGTCTGGAGGGTGAATAAGAAGAAGTAGAAGAAGGAGAAGGAGAAGGTGATGTCTGGAGGGTGAATCAGAAGAAGTAGAAGAAGGAGAAGGAGAAGGTGAAGTCTGGAGGGTGAATCAGAAGAAACAGAAGAAGGAGAAGGAGAAGGTGAAGTCTGGAGGGTGAATCAGAAGAAGTAGAAGAAGGAGAAGGAGAAGGTGTAGTCTGGAGGGTGAATCAGAAGAAGTAGACGAAGGAGAAGGAGAAGGTGAAGTCTGGAGGGTGAAGCAGAAGAAGCAGAAGAAGGAGAAGGAGAAGGTGAAGTCTGGAGGGTGAATCAGAAGAAGTAGAAGAAGGAGAAGGAGAAGGTGAAGTCTGGAGGGTGGATCAGAAGAAGCAGAAGAAGGAGAAGGAGAAGGTGAAGTCTGGAGGGTGAATCAGAAGAAGCAGAAGAAGGAGAAGGAGAAGGTGAAGTCTGGAGGGTGAAACAGAAGAAGCAGAATAAGGAGAAGGAGAAGGTGAAGTCAGGAGGGTGAATCAGCAGAAGCAGAAGAAGGAGAAGGAGAAGGTGAAGTAAGGAGGGTGAATCAGAAGAAGCAGAAGAAGGAGAAGGAGAAGGTGAATTCTGGAGTGTGAAGCAGAAGAAGCAAAAGAAGGAGAAGGAGAAGGTGAAGTCTGGAGGGTGAATCAGAAGAAGTAGAAGAAGGAGAAGGAGAAGGTGAAGTCTGCAGGGTGAAGCAGAAGAAGTAGAAGAAGGAGAAGGAGAATGTGAAGTCAGGAGGGTGAATCAGAAGAAGTAGAAGAAGGAGAAGGAGAAGGTGAAGTCAGGAGGGTGAATCAGAAGAAGCAGAAGAAGGAGAAGGAGAAGGTGAAGTCTGGAGGGTGAATCAGAAGAATCAGAAGAAGGAGAAGGAGAAGGTGAAGTCTGGAGGGTGAATCAGAAGAAGCAGAAGAAAGAGAAGGAGAAGGTGAAGTCTGGAGGGTGAATCAGAAGAAGTAGAAGAAGGAGAAGGAGAAGGTGAAGTCTGGAGGGTGAATCAGAAAAAGCAGAAGAAGGAGAAGGAGAAGGTGAAGTCTGGAGGGTGAATCAGAAGAAGCAGAAGAAGGAGAAGGAGAAGGTGAAGTCTGGAGGGTGAATCAGAAGAAGCAGAAGAAGGAGAAGGAGAAGGTGAAGTCTGGAGCGTGAATCAGAAGAAGCAGAATAAGGAGAAGGAGAAGGTGAAGTCTGGAGGGTGAATCAGAAGAAGCAGAAAAAGGAGAAGGAGAAAGTGAAGTCTGAAGGGTGAATCAGAAGAAGTAGAAGAAGGAGAAGAAGAAGGTGAAGTCTGGAGGGTGAAGCAGAAGAGGTAGAAGAAGGAGAAGGAGAAGGTGAAGTCAGGAGGGTGAATCAGAAGAAGTAGAAGAAGGAGAAGGAGAAGGTGAAGTCAGGAGGGTGAATCAGAAGAAGCAGAAGAAGGAGAAGGAGAAGGTGAAGTCTGGAGGGTGAATCAGAAGAATCAGAAGAAGGAGAAGGAGAAGGTGAAGTCTGGAGTGTGAATCAGAAGAAGCAGAAGAAAGAGAAGGAGAAGGTGAAGTATGGAGGGTGAAGCAGAAGAAACAGAAGAAGGAGAAGGAGAAGGTGAAGACTGGAGGGTGAATCAGAAGAAGTAGAAGAAGGAGAAGGAGAAGGTGAAGTCTGGAGGGTGAATCAGAAGAAGTAGAAGAAGGAGAAGGAGAAGGTGAAGTCAGGAGGGTGAATCAGAAGAAGCAGAAGAAGGAGAAGGAGAAGGTCAAGTCTGGAGGGTGAATCAGAAGAAGTAGAATAAGGAGAAGGAGAAGGTGAAGTCTGGAGGGTGAATCAGAAGAAGGAGAAGGAGAAGGTGAAGTCAGGAGGGTGAATCAGAAGAAGTAGAAGAAGGAGAAGGAGAAGGTGAAGTCAGGAGGGTGAATCAGAAGAAGCAGAATAAGGAGAAGGAGAAGGTGAAGTCTGGAGGGTGAATCAGAAGAAGCAGAATAAGGAGAAGGAGAAGGTGAAGTCTGGAGGGCGAATCAGAAGAAGCAGAAGAAGGAGAAGGAGAAGATGAAGTCTGGAGGGTGAATCAGAAGAAGTAGAAGAAGGAGAAGGAGAAGGTGAAGTCTGGAGGGTGAAGCAGAAGAAGTAGAAGAAGGAGAAGGAGAAGGTGAAGTCAGGAGGGTGTATCGGAAGAAGTAGAAGAAGAAGTAGGAGAAGGTGAAGTCAGGAGGGTGAATCAGAAGAAGCAGAAGAAGGAGAAGGAGAAGGTGAAGTCTGGAGGGTGAATCAGAAGAATCAGAAGAAGGAGAAGTAGAAGGTGAAGTCTGGAGGGTGAATCAGAAGAAGCAGAAGAAAGAGAAGGAGAAGGTGAAGTCTGGAGGGTGAAGCAGAAGAAACAGAAGAAGGAGAAGGAGAAGGTGAAGACTGGAGGGTGAATCAGAAGAAGTAGAAGAAGGAGAAGGAGAAGGTGAAGTCTGGAGGGTGAATCAGAAGAAGCAGAAGAAGGAGAAGGAGAAGGTGAAGTCTGGAGGGTGAATCAGAAGAAGCAGAAGAAGGAGAAGGAGAAGATGAAGTCTGGAGGGTGAATCAGAAGAAGTAGAAGAAGGAGAAGGAGACGGTGAAGTCTGGAGGGTGAATCAGAAGTAGTAGAAGAAGGAGAAGGAGAAGGTGAAGTCTGGACGGTGAATCAGAAGAAACAGAAGAAGGAGAAGGAGAAGGTGAAATCTGGAGGGTGAATCAGAAGAAGTAGAAGAAGGAGAAGGAGAAGGTGTAGTCTGGAGGGTGAATCAGAAGAAGAAGACGAAGGAGAAGGAGAAGGTGAAGTCTGGAGGGTGAATCAGAAGAAGCAGAAGAAGGAGAAGGAGAAGGTGAAGTCTGGAGGGTGAATCAGAAGAAGCAGAAGAAGGAGAAGGTGAAGTCTGGAGGGTGAATCAGAAGAAGCAGAATAAGGAGAAGGAGAAGGTGAAGTCTGGAGGGTGAATCAGAAGAAGCAGAAAAAGGAGAAGGAGAAGGTGAAGTCTGAAGGGTGAATCAGAAGAAGTAGAAGAAGGAGAAGGAGAAGGTGAAGTCTGGAGGGTGAAGCAGAAGAAGTAGAAGAAGGAGCAGGAGAAGGTGAAGTCAGGAGGGTGAATCAGAAGAAGTAGAAGAAGGAGAAGGAGAAGATGAAGTCAGGAGGGTGAATCATAAGAAGCAGAAGAAGGAGAAGGAGAAGGTGAAGTCTGGAGGGTGAATCAGAAGAATCAGAAGAAGGAGAAGGAGAAGGTGAAGTCTGGAGGGTGAATCAGAAGAAGCAGAAGAAGGAGAAGGAGAAGGTGAAGTCTGGAGGGAGAAGCAGAAGAAGTAGAAGAAGGAGAAGGAGAAGGTGAAGTCTGGAGGGTGAATCAGAAGAAGTAGAAGAAGGAGAAGGAGAAGGTGAAGTCTGGAGGGTGAATCAGAAGAAGCAGAAGAAGGAGAAGGAGAAGGTGAAGTCTGGAGGGTGAAACAGAAGAAGCAGAATAAGGAGAAGGAGAAGGTGAAGTCAGGAGGGTGAATCAGAAGAAGCAGAAGAAGGAGAAGGAGAAGGTGAAGTAAGGAGGGTGAATCAGAAGAAGCAGAAGAAGGAGAAGGAGAAGGTGAAGTCTGGAGTGTGAAGCAGAAGAAGCAAAAGAAGGAGTAGGAGAAGGTGAAGTCTGGAGGGTGAATCAGAAGAAGTAGAAGAAGGAGAAGGAGAAGGTGAAGTCTGGAGGGTGAAGCAGAAGAAGTAGAAGAAGGAGAAGGAGAAGGTGAAGTCAGGAGGGTGAATCAGAAGAAGTAGAAGAAGGAGAAGGAGAAGGTGAAGTCAGGAGGGTGAATCAGAAGAAGCAGAAGAAGGAGAAGGAGAAGGTGAAGTCTGGAGGGTGAATCAGAAGAATCAGAAGAAGGAGAAGGAGGAGGTGAAGTCTGGAGGGTGAATCAGAAGAAGCAGAAGAAAGAGAAGGAGAAGGTGAAGTCTGGAGGGTGAATCAGAAGAAGCAGAAGAAGGAGAAGGAGAAGGTGAAGTCTGGAGGGAGAAGCAGAAGAAGTAGAAGAAGGAGAAGGAGAAGGTGAAGTCTGGAGGGTGAATCAGAAGAAGTAGAAGAAGGAGAAGGAGAAGGTGAAGTCTGGAGGGTGAATCAGAAGAAACAGAAGAAGGAGAAGGAGAAGGTGAAGTCTGGAGGGTGAATCAGAAGAAGTAGAAGAAGGAGAAGGAGAAGCTGTAGTCTGGAGGGTGAATCAGAAGAAGTAGACGAAGGAGAAGGAGAAGGTGAAGTCTGGAGGGTGAACCAGAAGAAGCAGAAGAAGGAGAAGGAGAAGGTGAAGTCTGGAGGGTGAATCAGAAGAAGCAGAAGAAGGAGAAGGAGAAGGTGAAGTCTGGAGGGTGAATCAGAAGAAGCAGAAGAAGTAGAAGGAGAAGGTGAAGTCTGGAGGGTGAATCAGAAGAAGTAGAAGAAGGAGAAGGAGAAGGTGAAGTCAGGAGGGTGAATCAGAAGAAGCAGAAGAAGGAGAAGGAGAAGGTGAAGTCTGGAGGGTGAATCAGAAGAATCAGAAGAAGGAGAAGGAGAAGGTGAAGTCTGGAGGGTGAATCAGAAGAAGCAGAAGAAAGAGAAGGAGAAGGTGAAGTCTGGAGGGTGAATCAGAAGAAGTAGAAGAAGGAGAAGGAGAAGGTGAAGTCTGGAGTGTGAATCAGAAGAAGCAGAAGAAGGAGAAGGAGAAGGTGAAGTCTAGAGGGTGAATCAGAAGAAGCAGAATAAGGAGAAGGAGAAGGTGAAGTCTGGAGGGTGAATCAGAAGAAGCAGAAGAAAGAGAAGGAGAAGGTGAAGTCTGGAGGGTGAATCAGAAGAAGTAGAAGAAGGAAAAGGAGAAGGTGAAGTCTGGAGGGTGAATCAGAAGAAGTAGAAGAAGGAGAAGGAGAAGGTGAAGTCAGGAGGGTGAATCAGAAGAAGCAGAAGAAGGAGAAGGAGAAGGTGAAGTCTGGAGGGTGAATCAGAAGAATCAGAAGAAGGAGAAGGAGAAGGTGAAGTCTGGAGGGTGAATCAGAAGAAGTAGAAGAAGGAGAAGGAGAAGGTGAAGTCTGGAGGGTGAAGCAGAAGTAGTAGAAGAAGGAGAAGGAGAAGGTGAAGTCAGGAGGGTGAATCAGAAGAAGTAGAAGAAGGAGAAGGAGAAGGTGAAGTCAGGAGGGTGAATCAGAAGAAGCAGAAGAAAGAGAAGGAGAAGGTGAAGTCTGGAGGGTGAATCAGAAGAATCAGAAGAAGGAGAAGGAGAAGGTGAAGTCTGGAGGGTGAATCAGAAGAAGCAGAAGAAAGAGAAGGAGAAGGTGAAGTCTGGAGGGTGAATCAGAAGAAGCAGAAGAAGGAGAAGGAGAAGGTGAAGTCTGGAGGGAGAAGCAGAAGAAGTAGAAGAAGGAGAAGGAGAAGGTGAAGTCTGGAGGGTGAATCAGAAGAAGTAGAAGAAGGAGAAGGAGAAGGTGAAGTCTGGAGGGTGAATCAGAAGAAGTAGTAGAAGGAGAAGGAGAAGGTGAAGTCTGGAGGGTGAATCAGAAGAAACAGAAGAAGGAGAAGGAGAAGGTGAAGTCTGGAGGGTGAATCAGAAGAAGTAGAAGAAGGAGAAGGAGAAGGTGTAGTCTGCAGGGTGAATCAGAAGAAGTAGACGAAGGAGAAGGAGAAGGTGAAGTCTGGAGGGTGAACCAGAAAAAGCAGAAGAAGGAGAAGGAGAAGGTGAAGTCTGGAGGGTGAATCAGAAGAAGCAGAAGAAGGAGAAGGAGAAGGTGAAGTCTGGAGGGTGAAACAGAAGAAGCAGAATAAGGAGAAGGAGAAGGTGAAGTCAGGAGGGTGAATCAGAAGAAGCAGAAGAAGGAGAAGGAGAAGGTGAAGTAAGGAGGGTGAATCAGAAGAAGCAGAAGAAGGAGAAGGAGAAGGTGAAGTCTGGAGTGTGAAGCAGAAGAAGCAAAAGAAGGAGAAGGAGAAGGTGAAGTCTGGAGGGTGAATCAGAAGAAGTAGAAGAAGGAGAAGGAGAAGGTGAAGTCTGGAGGGTGAAGCAGAAGAAGTAGAAGAAGGAGAAGGAGAAGGTGAAGTCAGGAGGGTGAATCAGAAGAAGTAGAAGAAGGAGAAGGAGAAGGTGAAGTCAGGAGGGTGAATCAGAAGAAGCAGAAGAAGGAGAAGGAGAAGATGAAGTCTGGAGGGTGAATCAGAAGAATCAGAAGAAGGAGAAGGAGAAGGTGAAGTCTGGAGGGTGAATCAGAAGAAGCAGATGAAAGAGAAGGAGAAGGTGAAGTCTGGAGGGTGAATCAGAAGAAGCAGAAGAAGGAGAAGGAGAAGGTGAAGTCAGGAGGGTGAATCAGAAGAAGCAGAAGAAGGAGAAGGAGAAGGTAAAGTTAGGAGGGTGAATCAGAAGAAGCAGAAGAAGGAGAAGGAGCAGGTGATGTCAGGGGGATGAAGCAGAAGAAGTAGAAGAAGGAGAAGGAGAAGGTGAAGTCAGGACGGAGAAGCATAAGAAGCAGAAGAAGGAGAAGGAGAAGGTGAAGTCTGGAGGGTGAATCAGAAGAAGTAGAAGAAGGAGAAGGAGAAGGTCAAGTCTGGAGGGTGAATCAGGAGAAGTAGAATAAGGAGAAGGAGAAGGTGAAGTCTGGAGGGTGAAGCAGAAGAAGTAGAAGAAGGAGAAGGAGAAGGTGAAGTCAGGAGGGTGAATCAGAAGAAGTAGAAGAAGGAGAAGGAGAAGGTTAAGTCAGGAGGGTGAATCAGAAGAAGCAGAAGAAGGAGAAGGAGAAGGTGAAGTCTGGAGGGTGAATCAGAAGAATCAGAAGAAGGCGAAGGAGAAGGTGAAGTCTGGAGGGTGAATCAGAAGAAGCAGAATAAGGAGAAGGAGAAGGTGAAGTCTGGAGGGTGAATCAGAAGAAGCAGAAGAAAGAGAAGGAGAAGGTGAAGTCTGGAGGGTGAATCAGAAGAAGTAGAAGAAGGAGAAGGAGAAGGTGAAGTCAGGAGGTTGAATCAGAAGAAGTAGAAGAAGGAGAAGGAGAAGGTGAAGTCAGGAGGGTGAATCAGAAGAAGCAGAAGAAGGAGAAGGAGAAGGTGAAGTCTGGAGGGTGAATCAGAAGAACCAGAAGAAGGAGAAGGAGAAGGTGAAGTCTGGAGGGTGAATCAGAAGAAGCAGAGGAAGGAGAAGGAGAAGGTGAAGTCTGGAGGGTGAATCAGAAGAAGCAGAATAAGGAGAAGGAGAAGGTGAAGTCTGGAGGGTGAATCAGAAGAAGCAGAATAAGGAGAAGGAGAAGGTGAAGTCTGGAGGGTGAATCAGAAGAAGCAGAAGAAGGAGAAGGAGAAGATGAAGTCTGGAGGGTGAATCAGAAGAAGTAGAAGAAGGAGAAGGAGAAGGTGAAGTCTGGAGGGTGAAGCAGAAGAAGTAGAAGAAGGAGAAGGAGAAGGTGAAGTCAGGATGGTGAATCAGAAGAAGTAGAAGAAGAAGAAGGAGAAGGTGAAGTCAGGAGGGTGAATCAGAAGAAGCAGAAGAAGGAGAAGGAGAAGGTGAAGTCTGGAGGGTGAATCAGAAGAATCAGAAGAAGGAGAAGTAGAAGGTGAAGTCTGGAGGGTGAATCAGAAGAAGCAGAAGAAAGAGAAGGAGAAGGTGAAGTCTGGAGGGTGAAGCAGAAGAAACAGAAGAAGGAGAAGGAGAAGGTGAAGACTGGAGGTTGAATCAGAAGAAGTAGAAGAAGGAGAAGGAGAAGGTGAAGTCTGGAGGGTGAAGCAGAAGAAGTAGAAGAAGGAGAAGGAGAAGGTGAAGTCAGGAGGGTGAATCAGAAGAAGTAGAAGAAGGAGAAGGAGAAGGTTAAGTCAGGAGGGTGAATCAGAAGAAGCAGAAGAAGGAGAAGGAGAAGGTGAAGTCTGGAGGGTGAATCAGAAGAATCAGAAGAAGGCGAAGGAGAAGGTGAAGTCTGGAGGGTGAATCAGAAGAAGCAGAATAAGGAGAAGGAGAAGGTGAAGTCTGGAGGGTGAATCAGAAGAAGCAGAAGAAAGAGAAGGAGAAGGTGAAGTCTGGAGGGTGAATCAGAAGAAGTAGAAGAAGGAGAAGGAGAAGGTGAAGTCAGGAGGTTGAATCAGAAGATGTAGAAGAAGGAGAAGGAGAAGGTGAAGTCAGGAGGGTGAATCAGAAGAAGCAGAAGAAGGAGAAGGAGAAGGTGAAGTCTGGAGGGTGAATCAGAAGAACCAGAAGAAGGAGAAGGAGAAGGTGAAGTCTGGAGGGTGAATCAGAAGAAGCAGAGGAAGGAGAAGGAGAAGGTGAAGTCTGGAGGGTGAATCAGAAGAAGCAGAATAAGGAGAAGGAGAAGGTGAAGTCTGGAGGGTGAATCAGAAGAAGCAGAATAAGGAGAAGGAGAAGGTGAAGTCTGGAGGGTGAATCAGAAGAAGCAGAAGAAGGAGAAGGAGAAGATGAAGTCTGGAGGGTGAATCAGAAGAAGTAGAAGAAGGAGAAGGAGAAGGTGAAGTCTGGAGGGTGAAGCAGAAGAAGTAGAAGAAGGAGAAGGAGAAGGTGAAGTCAGGATGGTGAATCAGAAGAAGTAGAAGAAGAAGAAGGAGAAGGTGAAGTCAGGAGGGTGAATCAGAAGAAGCAGAAGAAGGAGAAGGAGAAGGTGAAGTCTGGAGGGTGAATCAGAAGAATCAGAAGAAGGAGAAGTAGAAGGTGAAGTCTGGAGGGTGAATCAGAAGAAGCAGAAGAAAGAGAAGGAGAAGGTGAAGTCTGGAGGGTGAAGCAGAAGAAACAGAAGAAGGAGAAGGAGAAGGTGAAGACTGGAGGGTGAATCAGAAGAAGTAGAAGAAGGAGAAGGAGAAGGTGAAGTCTGGAGGGTGAATCAGAAGAAGTAGAAGAAGGAGAAGGAGAAGGTGAAGTCTGGAGGGTGAATCAGAAGGAGCAGAAGAAGGAGAAGGAGAAGGAGAAGTCTGGAGGGTGAATCAGAAGAAGCAGAAGAAGGAGAAGGAGAAGGTGAAGTCTGGAGGGTGAATCAGGAGAAGTAGAATAAGGAGAAGGAGAAGGTGAAGTCTGGAGGGTGAAGCAGAAGAAGTAGAAGAAGGAGAAGGAGAAGGTGAAGTCAGGAGGGTGAATCAGAAGAAGTAGAAGAAGGAGAAGGAGAAGGTTAAGTCAGGAGGGTGAATCAGAAGAAGCAGAAGAAGGAGAAGGAGAAGGTGAAGTCTGGAGGGTGAATCAGAAGAATCAGAAGAAGGCGAAGGAGAAGGTGAAGTCTGGAGGGTGAATCAGAAGAAGCAGAATAAGGAGAAGGAGAAGGTGAAGTCTGGAGGGTGAATCAGAAGAAGCAGAAGAAAGAGAAGGAGAAGGTGAAGTCTGGAGGGTGAATCAGAAGAAGTAGAAGAAGGAGAAGGAGAAGGTGAAGTCAGGAGGTTGAATCAGAAGAAGTAGAAGAAGGAGAAGGAGAAGGTGAAGTCAGGAGGGTGAATCAGAAGAAGCAGAAGAAGGAGAAGGAGAAGGTGAAGTCTGGAGGGTGAATCAGAAGAACCAGAAGAAGGAGAAGGAGAAGGTGAAGTCTGGAGGGTGAATCAGAAGAAGCAGAGGAAGGAGAAGGAGAAGGTGAAGTCTGGAGGGTGAATCAGAAGAAGCAGAATAAGGAGAAGGAGAAGGTGAAGTCTGGAGGGTGAATCAGAAGAAGCAGAATAAGGAGAAGGAGAAGGTGAAGTCTGGAGGGTGAATCAGAAGAAGCAGAAGAAGGAGAAGGAGAAGATGAAGTCTGGAGGGTGAATCAGAAGAAGTAGAAGAAGGAGAAGGAGAAGGTGAAGTCTGGAGGGTGAAGCAGAAGAAGTAGAAGAAGGAGAAGGAGAAGGTGAAGTCAGGATGGTGAATCAGAAGAAGTAGAAGAAGAAGAAGGAGAAGGTGAAGTCAGGAGGGTGAATCAGAAGAAGCAGAAGAAGGAGAAGGAGAAGGTGAAGTCTGGAGGGTGAATCAGAAGAATCAGAAGAAGGAGAAGTAGAAGGTGAAGTCTGGAGGGTGAATCAGAAGAAGCAGAAGAAAGAGAAGGAGAAGGTGAAGTCTGGAGGGTGAATCAGAAGAAACAGAAGAAGGAGAAGGAGAAGGTGAAGACTGGAGGGTGAATCAGAAGAAGTAGAAGAAGGAGAAGGAGAAGGTGAAGTCTGGAGGGTGAATCAGAAGAAGTAGAAGAAGGAGAAGGAGAAGGTGAAGTCTGGAGGGTGAATCAGAAGAAGCAGAAGAAGGAGAAGGAGAAGGAGAAGTCTGGAGGGTGAATCAGAAGAAGCAGAAGAAGGAGAAGGAGAAGGTGAAGTCTGGAGGGTGAAGCAGAAGAAGTAGAAGAAGGAGAAGGAGAAGGTGAAGTCAGGAGGGTGAATCAGAAGAAGTAGAAGAAGGAGAAGGAGAAGGTGAAGTCAGGAGGGTGAATCAGAAGAAGCAGAAGAAGGAGAAGGAGAAGGTGAAGTCTGGAGGGTGAATCAGAAGAATCAGAAGAAGGAGAAGGAGAAGGTGAAGTCTGGAGGGTGAATCAGAAGAAGCCGAAGAAGGAGAAGGAGAAGGTGAAGTCTGGAGGGTGAATCGGAAGAAGCAGAAGAAGGAGAAGGAGAAGGTGAAGTCAGGAGGGTGAATCAGAAGAAGCAGAAGAAGGAGAAGGAGAAGGTGAAGTTAGGAGGGTGAATCAGAAGAAGCAGAAGAAGGAGAAGGAGCAGGTGATGTCAGCGGGATGAAGCAGAAGAAGTAGAAGAAGGAGAAGGAGAAGGTGAAGTCAGGACGGTAAATCAGAAGAAGCAGAAGAAGGAGAAGGAGAAGGTGAAGTCTGGAGGGTGAATCAGAAGAAGCAGAAGAAGGAGAAGGAGAAGGTGAAGTCTGGAGGGTGAATCAGAAGAAGTAGAAGAAGGAGAAGGAGAAGGTGAAGTCTGGGGGGTGAAGCAGAAGAAGTAGAAGAAGGAGAAGGAGAAGGTGAAGTCAGGAGGGTGAATCAGAAGAAGTAGAAGAAGGAGAAGGAGAAGGTGAAGTCAGGAGGGTGAATCAGAAGAAGCAGAAGAAGGAGAAGGAGAAGGTGAAGTCTGGAGGGTGAATCAGAAGAATCAGAAGAAGGAGAAGGAGAAGGTGAAGTCTGGAGGGTGAATCAGAAGAAGTAGAAGAAGGAGAAGGAGAAGGTGAAGTCTGGAGGGTGAATCAGAAGAAGTAGAAGAAGGAGAAGGAGAAGGTGAAGTCTGGAGGGTGAATCAGAAGAAGCAGAAGAAGGAGAAGGAGAAGGAGAAGTCTGGAGGGTGAATCAGAAGAAGCAGAAGAAGGAGAAGGAGAAGGTGAAGTCTGGAGGGTGAAGCAGAAGAAGTAGAAGAAGGAGAAGGAGAAGGTGAAGTCAGGAGGGTGAATCAGAAGAAGTAGAAGAAGGAGAAGGAGAAGGTGAAGTCAGGAGGGTGAATCAGAAGAAGCAGAAGAAGGAGAAGGAGAAGGTGAAGTCTGGAGGGTGAATCAGAAGAATCAGAAGAAGGAGAAGGAGAAGGTGAAGTCTGGAGGGTGAATCAGAAGAAGCCGAAGAAGGAGAAGGAGAAGGTGAAGTCTGGAGGGTGAATCGGAAGAAGCAGAAGAAGGAGAAGGAGAAGGTGAAGTCAGGAGGGTGAATCAGAAGAAGCAGAAGAAGGAGAAGGAGAAGGTGAAGTTAGGAGGGTGAATCAGAAGAAGCAGAAGAAGGAGAAGGAGCAGGTGATGTCAGCGGGATGAAACAGAAGAAGTAGAAGAAGGAGAAGGAGAAGGTGAAGTCAGGACGGTGAATCAGAAGAAGCAGAAGAAGGAGAAGGAGAAGGTGAAGTCTGGAGGGTGAATCAGAAGAAGCAGAAGAAGGAGAAGGAGAAGGTGAAGTCTGGAGGGTGAATCAGAAGAAGTAGAAGAAGGAGAAGGAGAAGGTGAAGTCTGGGGGGTGAAGCAGAAGAAGTAGAAGAAGGAGAAGGAGAAGGTGAAGTCAGGAGGGTGAATCAGAAGAAGTAGAAGAAGGAGAAGGAGAAGGTGAAGTCAGGAGGGTGAATCAGAAGAAGCAGAAGAAGGAGAAGGAGAAGGTGAAGTCTGGAGGGTGAATCAGAAGAATCAGAAGAAGGAGAAGGAGAAGGTGAAGTCTGGAGGGTGAATCAGAAGAAGCAGAGGAAGGAGAAGGAGAAGGTGAAGTCTGGAGGGTGAATCAGAAGAAGCAGAATAAGGAGAAGGAGAAGGTGAAGTCTGGAGGGTGAATCAGAAGAAGCAGAATAAGGAGAAGGAGAAGGTGAAGTCTGGAGGGTGAATCAGAAGAAGCAGAAGAAGGAGAAGGAGAAGATGAAGTCTGGAGGGTGAATCAGAAGAAGTAGAAGAAGGAGAAGGAGAAGGTGAAGTCTGGAGGGTGAAGCAAAAGAAGAAGTAGAAGAAGGAGAAGGAGAAGGTGAAGTCAGGAGGGTATATCGGAAGAAGTAGAAGAAGAAGTAGGAGAAGGTGAAGTCAGGAGGGTGAATCAGAAGAAGCAGAAGAAGGAGAAGGAGAAGGTGAAGTCTGGAGGGTGAATCAGAAGAATCAGAAGAAGGAGAAGTAGAAGGTGAAGTCTGGAGGGTGAATCAGAAGAAGCAGAAGAAAGAGAAGGAGAAGGTGAAGTCTGGAGGGTGAAGCAGAAGAAACAGAAGAAGGAGAAGTAGAAGGTGAAGACTGGAGGGTGAATCAGAAGAAGTAGAAGAAGGAGAAGGAGAAGGTGAAGTCTGGAGGGTGAATCAGAAGAAGCAGAAGAAGGAGAAGGAGAAGGTGAAGTCTGGAGGGTGAATCAGAAGAAGCAGAAGAAGGAGAAGGAGAAGATGAAGTCTGGAGGGTGAATCAGAAGAAGTAGAAGAAGGAGAAGGAGAAGGTGAAGTCTGGAGGGTGAATCAGAAGTAGTAGAAGAAGGAGAAGGAGAAGGTGAAGTCTGGACGGTGAATCAGAAGAAACAGAAGAAGGAGAAGGAGAAGGTGAAGTCTGGAGGGTGAATCAGAAGAAGCAGAAGAAGGAGAAGGAGAAGGTGAAGTCTGGAGGGTGAATCAGAAGTAGTAGAAGAAGGAGAAGGAGAAGGTGAAGTCTGGAGGGTGAATCAGAAGAAGCAGAAGAAGGAGAAGGAGAAGGTGAAGTCTGGAGGGAGAAGCAGAAGAAGTAGAAGAAGGAGAAGGAGAAGGTGAAGTCTGGAGGGTGAATCAGAAGAAGTAGAAGAAGGAGAAGGAGAAGGTGAAGTCTGGAGGGTGAATCAGAAGAAACAGAAGAAGGAGAAGGAGAAGGTGAAGTCTGGAGGGTGAATCAGAAGAAGTAGAAGAAGGAGAAGGAGAAGGTGTAGTCAGGAGGGTGAATCAGAAGAAGTAGACGAAGGAGAAGGAGAAGGTGAAGTCTGGAGGGTGAACCAGAAGAAGCAGAAGAAGGAGAAGGAGAAGGTGAAGTCTGGAGGGTGAATCAGAAGAAGCAGAAGAAGGAGAAGGAGAAGGTGAAGTCTGGAGGGTGAATCAGAAGAAGCAGAAGAAGTAGAAGGAGAAGGTGAAGTCTGGAGGGTGCATCAGAAGAAGTAGAAGAAGGAGAAGGAGAAGGTGAAGTCAGGAGGGTGAATCAGAAGAAGCAGAAGAAGGAGAAGGAGAAGGTGAAGTCTGGAGGGTGAATCAGAAGAATCAGAAGAAGGAGAAGGAGAAGGTGAAGTCTGGAGGGTGAATCAGAAGAAGCAGAAGAAAGAGAAGGAGAAGGTGAAGTCTGGAGGGTGAATCAGAAGAAGTAGAAGAAGGAGAAGGAGAAGGTGAAGTCTGGAGTGTGAATCAGAAGAAGCAGAAGAAGGAGAAGGAGAAGGTGAAGTCTAGAGGGTGAATCAGAAGAAGCAGAATAAGGAGAAGGAGAAGGTGAAGTCTGGAGGGTGAATCAGAAGAAGCAGAAGAAAGAGAAGGAGAAGGTGAAGTCTGGAGGGTGAATCAGAAGAAGTAGAAGAAGGAAAAGGAGAAGGTGAAGTCTAGAGGGTGAATCAGAAGAAGTAGAAGAAGGAGAAGGAGAAGGTGAAGTCAGGAGGGTGAATCAGAAGAAGCAGAAGAAGGAGAAGGAGAAGGTGAAGTCTGGAGGGTGAATCAGAAGAATCAGAAGAAGGAGAAGGAGAAGGTGAAGTCTGGAGGGTGAATCAGAAGAAGTAGAAGAAGGAGAAGGAGAAGGTGAAGTCTGGAGGGTGAAGCAGAAGTAGTAGAAGAAGGAGAAGGAGAAGGTGAAGTCAGGAGGGTGAATCAGAAGAAGTAGAAGAAGGAGAAGGAGAAGGTGAAGTCAGGAGGGTGAATCAGAAGAAGCAGAAGAAAGAGAAGGAGAAGGTGAAGTCTGGAGGGTGAATCAGAAGAATCAGAAGAAGGAGAAGGAGAAGGTGAAGTCTGGAGGGTGAATCAGAAGAAGCAGAAGAAAGAGAAGGAGAAGGTGAAGTCTGGAGGGTGAATCAGAAGAAGCAGAAGACGGAGAAGGAGAAGGTGAAGTCTGGAGGGAGAAGCAGAAGAAGTAGAAGAAGGAGAAGGAGAAGGTGAAGTCTGGAGGGTGAATCAGAAGAAGTAGAAGAAGGAGAAGGAGAAGGTGAAGTCTGGAGGGTGAATCAGAAGAAGTAGTAGAAGGAGAAGGAGAAGGTGAAGTCTGGAGGGTGAATCAGAAGAAACAGAAGAAGGAGAAGGAGAAGGTGAAGTCTGGAGGGTGAATCAGAAGAAGTAGAAGAAGGAGAAGGAGAAGGTGTAGTCTGCAGGGTGAATCAGAAGAAGTAGACGAAGGAGAAGGAGAAGGTGAAGTCTGGAGGGTGAACCAGAAAAAGCAGAAGAAGGAGAAGGAGAAGGTGAAGTCTGGAGGGTGAATCAGAAGAAGCAGAAGAAGGAGAAGGAGAAGGTGAAGTCTGGAGGGTGAAACAGAAGAAGCAGAATAAGGAGAAGGAGAAGGTGAAGTCAGGAGGGTGAATCAGAAGAAGCAGAAGAAGGAGAAGGAGAAGGTGAAGTAAGGAGGGTGAATCAGAAGAAGCAGAAGAAGGAGAAGGAGAAGGTGAAGTCTGGAGTGTGAAGCAGAAGAAGCAAAAGAAGGAGAAGGAGAAGGTGAAGTCTGGAGGGTGAATCAGAAGAAGTAGAAGAAGGAGAAGGAGAAGGTGAAGTCTGGAGGGTGAAGCAGAAGAAGTAGAAGAAGGAGAAGGAGAAGGTGAAGTCAGGAGGGTGAATCAGAAGAAGTAGAAGAAGGAGAAGGAGAAGGTGAAGTCAGGAGGGTGAATCAGAAGAAGCAGAAGAAGGAGAAGGAGAAGGTGAAGTCTGGAGGGTGAATCAGAAGAATCAGAAGAAGGAGAAGGAGAAGGTGAAGTCTGGAGGGTGAATCAGAAGAAGCAGAAGAAAGAGAAGGAGAAGGTGAAGTCTGGAGGGTGAATCAGAAGAAGCAGAAGAAGGAGAAGGAGAAGGTGAAGTCAGGAGGGTGAATCAGAAGAAGCAGAAGAAGGAGAAGGAGAAGGTAAAGTTAGGAGGGTGAATCAGAAGAAGCAGAAGAAGGAGAAGGAGCAGGTGATGTCAGGGGGATGAAGCAGAAGAAGTAGAAGAAGGAGAAGGAGAAGGTGAAGTCAGGACGGTGAAGCAGAAGAAGCAGAAGAAGGAGAAGGAGAAGGTGAAGTCTGGAGGGTGAATCAGAAGAAGTAGAAGAAGGAGAAGGAGAAGGTCAAGTCTGGAGGGTGAATCAGGAGAAGTAGAATAAGGAGAAGGAGAAGGTGAAGTCTGGAGGGTGAAGCAGAAGAAGTAGAAGAAGGAGAAGGAGAAGGTGAAGTCAGGAGGGTGAATCAGAAGAAGTAGAAGAAGGAGAAGGAGAAGGTTAAGTCAGGAGGGTGAATCAGAAGAAGCAGAAGAAGGAGAAGGAGAAGGTGAAGTCTGGAGGGTGAATCAGAAGAATCAGAAGAAGGCGAAGGAGAAGGTGAAGTCTGGAGGGTGAATCAGAAGAAGCAGAATAAGGAGAAGGAGAAGGTGAAGTCTGGAGGGTGAATCAGAAGAAGCAGAAGAAAGAGAAGGAGAAGGTGAAGTCTGGAGGGTGAATCAGAAGAAGCAGAAGAAGGAGAAGGAGAAGATGAAGTCTGGAGGGTGAATCAGAAGAAGTAGAAGAAGGAGAAGGAGAAGGTGAAGTCTGGAGGGTGAAGCAGAAGAAGTAGAAGAAGGAGAAGGAGAAGGTGAAGTCAGGATGGTGAATCAGAAGAAGTAGAAGAAGAAGAAGGAGAAGGTGAAGTCAGGAGGGTGAATCAGAAGAAGCAGAAGAAGGAGAAGGAGAAGGTGAAGTCTGGAGGGTGAATCAGAAGAATCAGAAGAAGGAGAAGTAGAAGGTGAAGTCTGGAGGGTGAATCAGAAGAAGCAGAAGAAAGAGAAGGAGAAGGTGAAGTCTGGAGGGTGAAGCAGAAGAAACAGAAGAAGGAGAAGGAGAAGGTGAAGACTGGAGGGTGAATCAGAAGAAGTAGAAGAAGGAGAAGGAGAAGGTGAAGTCTGGAGGGTGAATCAGAAGGAGCAGAATAAGGAGAAGGAGAAGGTGAAGTCTGGAGGGTGAATCAGAAGAAGCAGAAGAAGGAGAAGGAGAAGATGAAGTCTGGAGGGTGAATCAGAAGAAGTAGAAGAAGGAGAAGGAGAAGGTGAAGTCTGGAGGGTGAAGCAGAAGAAGTAGAAGAAGGAGAAGGAGAAGGTGAAGTCAGGATGGTGAATCAGAAGAAGTAGAAGAAGAAGAAGGAGAAGGTGAAGTCAGGAGGGTGAATCAGAAGAAGCAGAAGAAGGAGAAGGAGAAGGTGAAGTCTGGAGGGTGAATCAGAAGAATCAGAAGAAGGAGAAGTAGAAGGTGAAGTCTGGAGGGTGAATCAGAAGAAGCAGAATAAAGAGAAGGAGAAGGTGAAGTCTGGAGGGTGAAGCAGAAGAAACAGAAGAAGGAGAAGGAGAAGGTGAAGACTGGAGGGTGAATCAGAAGAAGTAGAAGAAGGAGAAGGAGAAGGTGAAGTCTGGAGGGTGAATCAGAAGAAGTAGAAGAAGGAGAAGGAGAAGGTGAAGTCTGGAGGGTGAATCAGAAGGAGCAGAAGAAGGAGAAGGAGAAGGAGAAGTCTGGAGGGTGAATCAGAAGAAGCAGAAGAAGGAGAAGGAGAAGGTGAAGTCTGGAGGGTGAATCAGGAGAAGTAGAATAAGGAGAAGGAGAAGGTGAAGTCTGGAGGGTGAAGCAGAAGAAGTAGAAGAAGGAGAAGGAGAAGGTGAAGTCAGGAGGGTGAATCAGAAGAAGTAGAAGAAGGAGAAGGAGAAGGTTAAGTCAGGAGGGTGAATCAGAAGAAGCAGAAGAAGGAGAAGGAGAAGGTGAAGTCTGGAGGGTGAATCAGAAGAATCAGAAGAAGGCGAAGGAGAAGGTGAAGTCTGGAGGGTGAATCAGAAGAAGCAGAATAAGGAGAAGGAGAAGGTGAAGTCTGGAGGGTGAATCAGAAGAAGCAGAAGAAAGAGAAGGAGAAGGTGAAGTCTGGAGGGTGAATCAGAAGAAGTAGAAGAAGGAGAAGGAGAAGGTGAAGTCAGGAGGTTGAATCAGAAGAAGTAGAAGAAGGAGAAGGAGAAGGTGAAGTCAGGAGGGTGAATCAGAAGAAGCAGAAGAAGGAGAAGGAGAAGGTGAAGTCTGGAGGGTGAATCAGAAGAACCAGAAGAAGGAGAAGGAGAAGGTGAAGTCTGGAGGGTGAATCAGAAGAAGCAGAGGAAGGAGAAGGAGAAGGTGAAGTCTGGAGGGTGAATCAGAAGAAGCAGAATAAGGAGAAGGAGAAGGTGAAGTCTGGAGGGTGAATCAGAAGAAGCAGAATAAGGAGAAGGAGAAGGTGAAGTCTGGAGGGTGAATCAGAAGAAGCAGAAGAAGGAGAAGGAGAAGATGAAGTCTGGAGGGTGAATCAGAAGAAGTAGAAGAAGGAGAAGGAGAAGGTGAAGTCTGGAGGGTGAAGCAGAAGAAGTAGAAGAAGGAGAAGGAGAAGGTGAAGTCAGGATGGTGAATCAGAAGAAGTAGAAGAAGAAGAAGGAGAAGGTGAAGTCAGGAGGGTGAATCAGAAGAAGCAGAAGAAGGAGAAGGAGAAGGTGAAGTCTGGAGGGTGAATCAGAAGAATCAGAAGAAGGAGAAGTAGAAGGTGAAGTCTGGAGGGTGAATCAGAAGAAGCAGAAGAAAGAGAAGGAGAAGGTGAAGTCTGGAGGGTGAAGCAGAAGAAACAGAAGAAGGAGAAGGAGAAGGTGAAGACTGGAGGGTGAATCAGAAGAAGTAGAAGAAGGAGAAGGAGAAGGTGAAGTCTGGAGGGTGAATCAGAAGAAGTAGAAGAAGGAGAAGGAGAAGGTGAAGTCTGGAGGGTGAATCAGAAGAAGCAGAAGAAGGAGAAGGAGAAGGAGAAGTCTGGAGGGTGAATCAGAAGAAGCAGAAGAAGGAGAAGGAGAAGGTGAAGTCTGGAGGGTGAAGCAGAAGAAGTAGAAGAAGGAGAAGGAGAAGGTGAAGTCAGGAGGGTGAATCAGAAGAAGTAGAAGAAGGAGAAGGAGAAGGTGAAGTCAGGAGGGTGAATCAGAAGAAGCAGAAGAAGGAGAAGGAGAAGGTGAAGTCTGGAGGGTGAATCAGAAGAATCAGAAGAAGGAGAAGGAGAAGGTGAAGTCTGGAGGGTGAATCAGAAGAAGCCGAAGAAGGAGAAGGAGAAGGTGAAGTCTGGAGGGTGAATCGGAAGAAGCAGAAGAAGGAGAAGGAGAAGGTGAAGTCAGGAGGGTGAATCAGAAGAAGCAGAAGAAGGAGAAGGAGAAGGTGAAGTTAGGAGGGTGAATCAGAAGAAGCAGAAGAAGGAGAAGGAGCAGGTGATGTCAGCGGGATGAAGCAGAAGAAGTAGAAGAAGGAGAAGGAGAAGGTGAAGTCAGGACGGTGAATCAGAAGAAGCAGAAGAAGGAGAAGGAGAAGGTGAAGTCTGGAGGGTGAATCAGAAGAAGCAGAAGAAGGAGAAGGAGAAGGTGAAGTCTGGAGGGTGAATCAGAAGAAGTAGAAGAAGGAGAAGGAGAAGGTGAAGTCTGGGGGGTGAAGCAGAAGAAGTAGAAGAAGGAGAAGGAGAAGGTGAAGTCAGGAGGGTGAATCAGAAGAAGTAGAAGAAGGAGAAGGAGAAGGTGAAGTCAGGAGGGTGAATCAGAAGAAGCAGAAGAAGGAGAAGGAGAAGGTGAAGTCTGGAGGGTGAATCAGAAGAATCAGAAGAAGGAGAAGGAGAAGGTGAAGTCTGGAGGGTGAATCAGAAGAAGCAGAGGAAGGAGAAGGAGAAGGTGAAGTCTGGAGGGTGAATCAGAAGAAGCAGAATAAGGAGAAGGAGAAGGTGAAGTCTGGAGGGTGAATCAGAAGAAGCAGAATAAGGAGAAGGAGAAGGTGAAGTCTGGAGGGTGAATCAGAAGAAGCAGAAGAAGGAGAAGGAGAAGATGAAGTCTGGAGGGTGAATCAGAAGAAGTAGAAGAAGGAGAAGGAGAAGGTGAAGTCTGGAGGGTGAAGCAAAAGAAGAAGTAGAAGAAGGAGAAGGAGAAGGTGAAGTCAGGAGGGTATATCGGAAGAAGTAGAAGAAGAAGTAGGAGAAGGTGAAGTCAGGAGGGTGAATCAGAAGAAGCAGAAGAAGGAGAAGGAGAAGGTGAAGTCTGGAGGGTGAATCAGAAGAATCAGAAGAAGGAGAAGTAGAAGGTGAAGTCTGGAGGGTGAATCAGAAGAAGCAGAAGAAAGAGAAGGAGAAGGTGAAGTCTGGAGGGTGAAGCAGAAGAAACAGAAGAAGGAGAAGTAGAAGGTGAAGACTGGAGGGTGAATCAGAAGAAGTAGAAGAAGGAGAAGGAGAAGGTGAAGTCTGGAGGGTGAATCAGAAGAAGCAGAAGAAGGAGAAGGAGAAGGTGAAGTCTGGAGGGTGAATCAGAAGAAGCAGAAGAAGGAGAAGGAGAAGATGAAGTCTGGAGGGTGAATCAGAAGAAGTAGAAGAAGGAGAAGGAGAAGGTGAAGTCTGGAGGGTGAATCAGAAGTAGTAGAAGAAGGAGAAGGAGAAGGTGAAGTCTGGACGGTGAATCAGAAGAAACAGAAGAAGGAGAAGGAGAAGGTGAAGTCTGGAGGGTGAATCAGAAGAAGTAGAAGAAGGAGAAGGAGAAGGTGTAGTCTGGAGGGTGAATCAGAAGAAGAAGACGAAGGAGAAGGAGAAGGTGAAGTCTGGAGGGTGAATCAGAAGAAGCAGAAGAAGGAGAAGGAGAAGGTGAAGTCTGGAGGGTGAATCAGAAGAAGCAGAAGAAGGAGAAGGAGAAGGTGAAGTCTGGAGGGTGAATCAGAAGAAGCAGAATAAGGAGAAGGAGAAGGTGAAGTCTGGAGGGTGAATCAGAAGAAGCAGAAAAAGGAGAAGGAGAAGGTGAAGTCTGAAGGGTGAATCAGAAGAAGTAGAAGAAGGAGAAGGAGAAGGTGAAGTCTGGAGGGTGAAGCAGAAGAAGTAGAAGAAGGAGCAGGAGAAGGTGAAGTCAGGAGGGTGAATCAGAAGAAGTAGAAGAAGGAGAAGGAGAAGATGAAGTCAGGAGGGTGAATCATAAGAAGCAGAAGAAGGAGAAGGAGAAGGTGAAGTCTGGAGGGTGAATCAGAAGAATCAGAAGAAGGAGAAGGAGAAGGTGAAGTCTGGAGGGTGAATCAGAAGAAGCAGAAGAAGGAGAAGGAGAAGGTGAAGTCTGGAGGGAGAAGCAGAAGAAGTAGAAGAAGGAGAAGGAGAAGGTGAAGTCTGGAGGGTGAATCAGAAGAAGTAGAAGAAGGAGAAGGAGAAGGTGAAGTCTGGAGGGTGAATCAGAAGAAGCAGAAGAAGGAGAAGGAGAAGGTGAAGTCTGGAGGGTGAATCAGAAGAAGCAGAAGAAGGAGAAGGAGAAGGTGAAGTCTGGAGGGTGAAACAGAAGAAGCAGAATAAGGAGAAGGAGAAGGTGAAGTCAGGAGGGTGAATCAGAAGAAGCAGAAGAAGGAGAAGGAGAAGGTGAAGTAAGGAGGGTGAATCAGAAGAAGCAGAAGAAGGAGAAGGAGAAGGTGAAGTCTGGAGTGTGAAGCAGAAGAAGCAAAAGAAGGAGTAGGAGAAGGTGAAGTCTGGAGGGTGAATCAGAAGAAGTAGAAGAAGGAGAAGGAGAAGGTGAAGTCTGGAGGGTGAAGCAGAAGAAGTAGAAGAAGGAGAAGGAGAAGGTGAAGTCAGGAGGGTGAATCAGAAGAAGTAGAAGAAGGAGAAGGAGAAGGTGAAGTCAGGAGGGTGAATCAGAAGAAGCAGAAGAAGGAGAAGGAGAAGGTGAAGTCTGGAGGGTGAATCAGAAGAATCAGAAGAAGGAGAAGGAGGAGGTGAAGTCTGGAGGGTGAATCAGAAGAAGCAGAAGAAAGAGAAGGAGAAGGTGAAGTCTGGAGGGTGAATCAGAAG
This sequence comes from Somniosus microcephalus, assembly GCF_052327205.1. Classification (NCBI taxonomy): domain Eukaryota; kingdom Metazoa; phylum Chordata; class Chondrichthyes; order Squaliformes; family Somniosidae; genus Somniosus; species Somniosus microcephalus. The sequence goes on from NW_028225939.1 coordinate 45,805, forward strand.
AAGCAGAAGAAGGAGAAGGAGAAGGTGAAGTCTGGAGGGAGAAGCAGAAGAAGTAGAAGAAGGAGAAGGAGAAGGTGAAGTCTGGAGGGTGAATCAGAAGAAGTAGAAGAAGGAGAAGGAGAAGGTGAAGTCTGGAGGGTGAATCAGAAGAAACAGAAGAAGGAGAAGGAGAAGGTGAAGTCTGGAGGGTGAATCAGAAGAAGTAGAAGAAGGAGAAGGAGAAGGTGTAGTCTGGAGGGTGAATCAGAAGAAGTAGACGAAGGAGAAGGAGAAGGTGAAGTCTGGAGGGTGAACCAGAAGAAGCAGAAGAAGGAGAAGGAGAAGGTGAAGTCTGGAGGGTGAATCAGAAGAAGTAGAAGAAGGAGAAGGAGATGGTGAAGTCTGGAGGGTGAATCAGAAGAAGCAGAAGAAGGAGAAGGAGAAGGTGAAGTCTGGAGGGTGAATCAGAAGAAGCAGAAGAAGGAGAAGGAGAAGGTGAAGTCTGGAGGGTGAAACAGAAGAAGCAGAATAAGGAGAAGGAGAAGGTGAAGTCAGGAGGGTGAATCAGAAGAAGCAGAAGAAGGAGAAGGAGAAGGTGAAGTAAGGAGGGTGAATCAGAAGAAGCAGAAGAAGGAGAAGGAGAAGGTGAAGTCTGGAGTGTGAAGCAGAAGAAGCAAAAGAAGGAGAAGGAGAAGGTGAAGTCTGGAGGGTGAATCAGAAGAAGTAGAATAAGGAGAAGGAGAAGGTGAAGTCTGGTGGGTGAAGCAGAAGAAGTAGAAGAAGGAGAAGGAGAAGGTGAAGTCAGGAGGGTGAATCAGAAGAAGTAGAAGAAGGAGAAGGAGAAGGTGAAGTCAGGAGGGTGAATCAGAAGAAGCAGAAGAAGGAGAAGGAGAAGGTGAAGTCTGGAGGGTGAATCAGAAGAATCAGAAGAAGGAGAAGGAGAAGGTGAAGTCTGGAGGGTGAATCAGAAGAAGCAGAAGAAAGAGAAGGAGAAGGTGAAGTCTGGAGGGTGAATCAGAAGAAGCAGAAGAAGGAGAAGGAGAAGGTGAAGTCAGGAGGGTGAATCAGAAGAAGCAGAAGAAGGAGAAGGAGAAGGTGAAGTTAGGAGGGTGAATCAGAAGAAGCAGAAGAAGGAGAAGGAGCAGGTGATGTCAGGGGGATGAAGCAGAAGAAGTAGAAGAAGGAGAAGGAGAAGGTGAAGTCAGGACGGTGAAGCAGAAGAAGCAGAAGAAGGAGAAGGAGAAGGTGAAATCTGGAGGGTGAATCAGAAGAAGTAGAAGAAGGAGAAGGAGAAGGTCAAGTCTGGAGGGTGAATCAGAAGAAGTAGAATAAGGAGAAGGAGAAGGTGAAGTCTGGAGGGTGAAGCAGAAGAAGTAGAAGAAGGAGAAGGAGAAGGTGAAGTCAGGAGGGTGAATCAGAAGAAGTAGAAGAAGGAGAAGGAGAAGTTGAAGTCAGGAGGGTGAATCAGAAGAAGCAGAAGAAGGAGAAGGAGAAGGTGAAGTCTGGAGGGTGAATCAGAAGAATCAGAAGAAGGAGAAGGAGAAGGTGAAGTCTGGAGGGTGAATCAGAAGAAGCAGAAGAAAGAGAAGGAGAAGGTGAAGTCTGGAGGGTGAATCAGAAGAAGTAGAAGAAGGAGAAGGAGAAGGTGAAGTCTGGAGTGTGAATCAGAAGAAGCAGAAGAAGGAGAAGGAGAAGGTGAAGTCTAGAGGGTGAATCAGAAGAAGCAGAATAAGGAGAAGGAGAAGGTGAAGTCTGGAGGGTGAATCAGAAGAAGCAGTAGTAGGAGAAGGAGAAGGTGAAGTCTGGAGGGTGAACCAGAAGAAGCAGAAGAAGGAGAAGGAGAAGGTGAAGTCTGGAGGGTGAATCAGAAGAAGTAGAAGAAGGAGAAGGAGAAGGTGAAGTTTGGAGGGTGAATCAGAAGAAGCAGAAGAAGGAGAAGGAGAAGGTGAAGTCTGGAGGGTGAATCAGAAGAAGCAGAAGAAGGAGAAGGAGAAGGTGAAGTCTGGAGGGTGTAACAGAAGAAGCAGAATAAGGAGAAGGAGAAGGTGAAGTCAGGAGGGTGAATCAGAAGAAGCAGAAGAAGGAGAAGGAGAAGGTGAAGTAAGGAGGGTGAATCAGAAGAAGCAGAAGAAGGAGAAGGAGAAGGTGAAGTCTGGAGTGTGAAGCAGAAGAAGCAAAAGAAGGAGAAGGAGAAGGTGAAGTCTGGAGGGTGAATCAGAAGAAGTATAATAAGGAGAAGGAGAAGGTGAAGTCTGGAGGGTGAAGCAGAAGAAGTAGAAGAAGGAGAAGGAGAAGGTGAAGTCTGGAGGGTGAATCAGAAGAAGTAGAAGAAGGAGAAGGAGAAGGTGAAGTCAGGAGGGTGAATCAGAAGAAGCAGAAAAAGGAGAAGGAGAAGGTGAAGTCTGGAGGGTGAATCAGAAGAATCAGAAGAAGGAGAAGGAGAAGGTGAAGTCTGGAGGGTGAATCAGAAGAAGCAGAAGAAAGAGAAGGAGAAGGTGAAGTCTGGAGGGTGAATCAGAAGAAGCAGAAGAAGGAGAAGGAGAAGGTGAAGTCAGGAGGGTGAATCAGAAGAAGCAGAAGAAGGAGAAGGAGAAGGTGAAGTTAGGAGGGTGAATCAGAAGAAGCAGAAGAAGGAGAAGGAGCAGGTGATGTCAGGGGGACGAAGCAGAAGAAGTAGAAGAAGGAGAAGGAGAAGGTGAAGTCAGGACGGTGAAGCAGAAGAAGCAGAAGAAGGAGAAGGAGAAGGTGAAGTCTGGAGGGTGAATCAGAAGAAGTAGAAGAAGGAGAAGGAGAAGGTCAAGTCTGGAGGGTGAATCAGAAGAAGTAGAATAAGGAGAAGGAGAAGGTGAAGTCTGGAGGGTGAAGCAGAAGAAGTAGAAGAAGGAGAAGGAGAAGGTGAAGTCAGGAGGGTGAATCAGAAGAAGTAGAAGAAGGAGAAGGAGAAGGTGAAGTCAGGAGGGTGAATCAGAAGAAGCAGAAGAAGGAGAAGGAGAAGGTGAAGTCTGGAGGGTGAATCAGAAGAATCAGAAGAAGGAGAAGGAGAAGGTGAAGTCTGGAGGGTGAATCAGAAGAAGCAGAAGAAAGAGAAGGAGAAGGTGAAGTCTGGAGGGTGAATCAGAAGAAGTAGAAGATGGAGAAGGAGAAGGTGAAGTCTGGAGTGTGAATCAGAAGAAGCAGAAGAAGGAGAAGGAGAAGGTGAAGTCTAGAGGGTGAATCAGAAGAAGCAGAATAAGGAGAAGGAGAAGGTGAAGTCTGGAGGGTGAATCAGAAGAAGTAGAAGAAGGAGAAGGAGAAGGTGAAGTCAGGAGGGTGAATCAGAAGAAGTAGAAGAAGGAGAAGGAGAAGGTGAAGTCAGGAGGGTGAATCAGAAGAAGCAGAAGAAGGAGAAGGAGAAGGTGAAGTCTGGAGGTTGAATCAGAAGAATCAGAAGAAGGAGAAGGAGAAGGTGAAGTCTGGAGGGTGAATCAGAAGAAGCAGAGGAAGGAGAAGGAGAAGGTGAAGTCTGGAGGGTGAATCAGAAGAAGCAGAATAAGGAGAAGGAGAAGGTGAAGTCTGGAGGGTGAATCAGAAGAAGCAGAAGAAGGAGAAGGAGAAGGTGAAGTCTGGAGGGTGAATCAGAAGAAGCAGAAGAAGGAGAAGGAGAAGGTGAAGTCTGGAGGGTGAAGCAGAAGAAGTAGAAGAAGGAGAAGGAGAAGGTGAAGTCAGGAGGGTGAATCAGAAGAAGTAGAAGAAGAAGAAGGAGAAGGTGAAGTCAGGAGGGTGAATCAGAAGAAGCAGAAGAAGGAGAAGGAGAAGGTGAAGTCTGGAGGGTGAATCAGAAGAATCAGAAGAAGGAGAAGGAGAAGGTGAAGACTGGAGGGTGAATCAGAAGAAGTAGAAGAAGGAGAAGGAGAAGGTGAAGTCTGGAGGGTGAATCAGAAGAAGTAGAAGAAGGAGAAGGAGAAGGTGAAGTCTGGAGGGTGAATCAGAAGAAGCAGAAGAAGGAGAAGGAGAAGGAGAAGTCTGGAGGGTGAATCAGAAGAAGCAGAAGAAGGAGAAGGAGAAGGTGAAGTCTGGAGGGTGAAGCAGAAGAAGTAGAAGAAGGAGAAGGAGAAGGTGAAGTCAGGAGGGTGAATCAGAAGAAGTAGAAGAAGGAGAAGGAGAAGGTGAAGTCAGGAGGGTGAATCAGAAGAAGCAGAAGAAGGAGAAGGAGAAGGTGAAGTCTGGAGGGTGAATCAGAAGAATCAGAAGAAGGAGAAGGAGAAGGTGAAGTCTGGAGGGTGAATCAGAAGAAGCCGAAGAAGGAGAAGGAGAACGTGAAGTCTGGAGGGTGAATCAGAAGAAGCAGAAGAAGGAGAAGGAGAAGGTGAAGTCAGGAGGGTGAATCAGAAGAAGCAGAAGAAGGAGAAGGAGAAGGTGAAGTTAGGAGGGTGAATCAGAAGAAGCAGAAGAAGGAGAAGGAGCAGGTGATGTCAGCGGGATGAAGCAGAAGAAGTAGAAGAAGGAGAAGGAGAAGGTGAAGTCAGGACGGTGAAGCAGAAGAAGCAGAAGAAGGAGAAGGAGAATGTGAAGTCTGGAGGGTGAATCAGAATAAGTAGAAGAAGGAGAAGGAGAAGGTCAAGTCTGGAGGGTGAATCAGAAGAAGTAGAAGAAGGAGAAGGAGAAGGTGAAGTCTGGAGGGTGAAGCAGAAGAAGTAGAAGAAGGAGAAGGAGAAGGTGATGTCAGGAGGGTGAACCAGAAGAAGTAGAAGAAGGAGAAGGAGAAGGTGAAGTCAGGAGGGTGAATCAGAAGAAGCAGAAGAAGGAGAAGGAGAAGGTGAAGTCTGGAGGGTGAATCAGAAGAAGTAGAAGAAGGAGAAGGAGAAGGTGTTGTCTGGAGGGTGAATCAGAAGAAGTAGACGAAGGAGAAGGAGAAGGTGAAGTCTGGAGGGTGAATCAGAAGAAGCAGAAGAAGGAGAAGGAGAAGGTGAAGTCTGGAGTGTGAATCAGAAGAAGCAGAAGAAGGAGAAGGAGAAGGTGAAGTCTAGAGGGTGAATCAGAAGAAGCAGAATAAGGAGAAGGAGAAGGTGAAGTCTGGAGGGTGAATCAGAAGAAGTAGAAGAAGGAGAAGGAGAAGGTGAAGTCAGGAGGGTGAATCAGAAGAAGTAGAAGAAGGAGAAGGAGAAGGTGAAGTCAGGAGGGTGAATCAGAAGAAGCAGAAGAAGGAGAAGGAGAAGGTGAAGTCTGGAGGTTGAATCAGAAGAATCAGAAGAAGGAGAAGGAGAAGGTGAAGTCTGGAGGGTGAATCAGAAGAAGCAGAGGAAGGAGAAGGAGAAGGTGAAGTCTGGAGGGTGAATCAGAAGAAGCAGAATAAGGAGAAGGAGAAGGTGAAGTCTGGAGGGTGAATCAGAAGAAGCAGAAGAAGGAGAAGGAGAAGGTGAAGTCTGGAGGGTGAATCAGAAGAAGCAGAAGAAGGAGAAGGAGAAGGTGAAGTCTGGAGGGTGAAGCAGAAGAAGTAGAAGAAGGAGAAGGAGAAGGTGAAGTCAGGAGGGTGAATCAGAAGAAGTAGAAGAAGAAGAAGGAGAAGGTGAAGTCAGGAGGGTGAATCAGAAGAAGCAGAAGAAGGAGAAGGAGAAGGTGAAGTCTGGAGGGTGAATCAGAAGAATCAGAAGAAGGAGAAGGAGAAGGTGAAGACTGGAGGGTGAATCAGAAGAAGTAGAAGAAGGAGAAGGAGAAGGTGAAGTCTGGAGGGTGAATCAGAAGAAGTAGAAGAAGGAGAAGGAGAAGGTGAAGTCTGGAGGGTGAATCAGAAGAAGCAGAAGAAGGAGAAGGAGAAGGAGAAGTCTGGAGGGTGAATCAGAAGAAGCAGAAGAAGGAGAAGGAGAAGGTGAAGTCTGGAGGGTGAAGCAGAAGAAGTAGAAGAAGGAGAAGGAGAAGGTGAAGTCAGGAGGGTGAATCAGAAGAAGTAGAAGAAGGAGAAGGAGAAGGTGAAGTCAGGAGGGTGAATCAGAAGAAGCAGAAGAAGGAGAAGGAGAAGGTGAAGTCTGGAGGGTGAATCAGAAGAATCAGAAGAAGGAGAAGGAGAAGGTGAAGTCTGGAGGGTGAATCAGAAGAAGCCGAAGAAGGAGAAGGAGAACGTGAAGTCTGGAGGGTGAATCAGAAGAAGCAGAAGAAGGAGAAGGAGAAGGTGAAGTCAGGAGGGTGAATCAGAAGAAGCAGAAGAAGGAGAAGGAGAAGGTGAAGTTAGGAGGGTGAATCAGAAGAAGCAGAAGAAGGAGAAGGAGCAGGTGATGTCAGCGGGATGAAGCAGAAGAAGTAGAAGAAGGAGAAGGAGAAGGTGAAGTCAGGACGGTGAAGCAGAAGAAGCAGAAGAAGGAGAAGGAGAATGTGAAGTCTGGAGGGTGAATCAGAATAAGTAGAAGAAGGAGAAGGAGAAGGTCAAGTCTGGAGGGTGAATCAGAAGAAGTAGAAGAAGGAGAAGGAGAAGGTGAAGTCTGGAGGGTGAAGCAGAAGAAGTAGAAGAAGGAGAAGGAGAAGGTGATGTCAGGAGGGTGAACCAGAAGAAGTAGAAGAAGGAGAAGGAGAAGGTGAAGTCAGGAGGGTGAATCAGAAGAAGCAGAAGAAGGAGAAGGAGAAGGTGAAGTCTGGAGGGTGAATCAGAAGAAGTAGAAGAAGGAGAAGGAGAAGGTGTTGTCTGGAGGGTGAATCAGAAGAAGTAGACGAAGGAGAAGGAGAAGGTGAAGTCTGGAGGGTGAATCAGAAGAAGCAGAAGAAGGAGAAGGAGAAGGTGAAGTCTGGAGGGTGAATCAGAAGAAGCAGAAGAAGGAGAAGGAGAAGGTGAAGTCTGGAGGGTGAATCAGAAGAAGCAGAATAAGGAGAAGGAGAAGGTGAAGTCTGGAGGGTGAATCAGAAGAAGCAGAAAAAGGAGAAGGAGAAGGTGAAGTCTGAAGGGTGAATCAGAAGAAGTAGAAGAAGGAGAAGGAGAAGGTGAAGTCTGGAGGGTGAAGCAGAAGAAGTAGAAGAAGGAGAAGGAGAAGGTGAAGTCAGGAGGGTGAATCAGAAGAAGTAGAAGAAGGAGAAGGAGAAGGTGAAGTCAGGAGGGTGAATCAGAAGAAGCAGAAGAAGGAGAAGGAGAAGGTGAAGTCTGGAGGGTGAATCAGAAGAATCAGAAGAAGGAGAAGGAGAAGGTGAAGTCTGGAGGGTGAATCAGAAGAAGCAGAAGAAAGAGAAGGAGAAGGTGAAGTCTGGAGGGTGAAGCAGAAGAAACAGAAGAAGGGGAAGGAGAAGGTGAAGACTGGAGGGTGAATCAGAAGAGGTAGAAGAAGGAGAAGGAGAAGGTGAAGTCTGGAGGGTGAATCAGAAGAAGTAGAAGAAGGAGAATGAGAAGGTGATGTCTGGAGGGTGAATCAGAAGAAGCAGAAGAAGGAGAAGGAGAAGGTGAAGTCTGGAGGGTGAATCAGAAGAAGCAGAAGAAGAAGAAGGAGAAGATGAAGTCTGGAGGGTGAATCAGAAGAAGTAGAAGAAGGAGAAGGAGAAGGTGAGGTCTGGAGGGTGAATCAGAAGAAGCAGAAGAAGGAGAAGGAGAAGGTGAAGTCTGGAGGGTGAATCAGAAGAAGCAGAAGAAGTAGAAGGAGAAGGTGAAGTCTGGAGGGTGAATCAGAAGAAGCAGAATAAGGAGAAGGAGAAGGTGAAGTCTGGAGGGTGAATCAGAAGAAGTAGAAGAAGGAGAAGGAGAAGGTGAAGTCTGGAGGGTGAATCAGAAGAAGCAGAAGAAGGAGAAGGAGAAGGTGAAGTCTGGAGGGTGAATCAGAAGAAGCAGAAGAAGTAGAAGGAGAAGGTGAAGTCTGGAGGGTGAATCAGAAGAAGTAGAAGAAGGAGAAGGAGAAGGTGAAGTCAGGAGGGTGAATCAGAAGAAGCAGAAGAAGGAGAAGGAGAAGGTGAAGTCTGGAGGGTGAATCAGAAGAAGCAGAAGAAGGAGAAGGAGAAGGTGAAGTCTGGAGGGTGAATCAGAAGAAGCAGAAGAAGGAGAAGGAGAAGGTGAAGTCTGGAGGGTGAATCAGAAGAAGCAGAAGAAGTAGAAGGAGAAGGTGAAGTCTGGAGGTTGAATCAGAAGAAGTAGAAGAAGGAGAAGGAGAAGGTGAAGTCAGGAGGGTGAATCAGAAGAAGCAGAAGAAGGAGAAGGAGAAGGTGAATTCTGGAGGGTGAATCAGAAGAATCAGAAGAAGGAGAAGGAGAAGGTGAAGTCTGGAGGGTGAATCAGAAGAAGCAGAAGAAAGAGAAGGAGAAGGTGAAGTCTGGAGGGTGAATCAGAAGAAGTAGAAGAAGGAGAAGGAGAAGGTGAAGTCTGGAGTGTGAATCAGAAGAAGCAGAAGAAGGAGAAGGAGAAGGTGAAGTCTAGAGGGTGAATCAGAAGCAGCAGAATAAGGAGAAGGAGAAGGTGAAGTCTGGAGGGTGAATCAGAAGAAGTAGAAGAAGGAGAAGGAGAAGGTGAAGTCAGGAGGGTGAATCAGAAGAAGTAGAAGAAGTAGAAGGAGAAGGTGAAGTCAGGAGGGTGAATCAGAAGAAGCAGAAGAAGGAGAAGGAGAAGGTGAAGTCTGGAGGGTGAATCAGAAGAATCAGAAGAAGGAGAAGGAGAAGGTGAAGTCTGGAGGGTGAATCAGAAGAAGTAGAAGAAGGAGAAGGAGAAGGTGAAGTCTGGAGGGTGAAGCAGAAGTAGTAGAAGAAGGAGAAGGAGAAGGTGAAGTCAGGAGGGTGAATCAGAAGAAGTAGAAGAAGGAGAAGGAGAAGGTGAAGTCAGGAGGGTGAATCAGAAGAAGCAGAAGAAGGAGAAGGAGAAGGTGAAGTCTGGAGGGTGAATTTGAAGAATCAGAAGAAGGAGAAGGAGAAGGTGAAGTCTGGAGGGTGAATCAGAAGAAGCAGAAGAAAGAGAAGGAGAAGGTGAAGTCTGGAGGGTGAATCAGAAGAAGCAGAAGAAGGAGAAGGAGAAGGTGAAGTCTGGAGGGAGAAGCAGAAGAAGTAGAAGAAGGAGAAGGAGAAGGTGAAGTCTGGAGGGTGAATCAGAAGAAGTAGAAGAAGGAGAAGGAGAAGGTGAAGTCTGGAGGGTGAATCAGAAGAAGTAGTAGAAGGAGAAGGAGAAGGTGAAGTCTGGAGGGTGAATCAGAAGAAACAGAAGAAGGAGAAGGAGAAGGTGAAGTCTGGAGGGTGAATCAGAAGAAGTAGAAGAAGGAGAAGGAGAAGGTGTAGTCTGGAGGGTGAATCAGAAGAAGTAGACGAAGGAGAAGGAGAAGGTGAAGTCTGGAGGGTGAACCAGAAGAAGCAGAAGAAGGAGAAGGAGAAGGTGAAGTCTGGAGGGTGAATCAGAAGAAGCAGAAGAAGGAGAAGGAGAAGGTGAAGTCTGGAGGGTGAAACAGAAGAAGCAGAATAAGGAGAAGGAGAAGGTGAAGTCAGGAGGGTGAATCAGAAGAAGCAGAAGAAGGAGAAGGAGAAGGTGAAGTAAGGAGGGTGAATCAGAAGAAGCAGAAGAAGGAGAAGGAGAAGGTGAAGTCTGGAGTGTGAAGCAGAAGAAGCAGAAGAAGGAGAAGGAGAAGGTGAAGTCTGGAGGGTGAATCAGAAGAATCAGAAGAAGGAGAAGGAGAAGGTGAAGTCTGGAGGGTGAATCAGAAGAAGCAGAGGAAGGAGAAGGAGAAGGTGAAGTCTGGAGGGTGAATCAGAAGAAGCAGAATAAGGAGAAGGAGAAGGTGAAGTCTGGAGGGTGAATCAGAAGAAGCAGAATAAGGAGAAGGAGAAGGTGAAGTCTGGAGGGTGAATCAGAAGAAGCAGAAGAAGGAGAAGGAGAAGATGAAGTCTGGAGGGTGAATCAGAAGAAGTAGAAGAAGGAGAAGGAGAAGGTGAAGTCTGGAGGGTGAAGCAGAAGAAGTAGAAGAAGGAGAAGGAGAAGGTGAAGTCAGGATGGTGAATCAGAAGAAGTAGAAGAAGAAGAAGGAGAAGGTGAAGTCAGGAGGGTGAATCAGAAGAAGCAGAAGAAGGAGAAGGAGAAGGTGAAGTCTGGAGGGTGAATCAGAAGAATCAGAAGAAGGAGAAGTAGAAGATGAAGTCTGGAGGGTGAATCAGAAGAAGCAGAAGAAAGAGAAGGAGAAGGTGAAGTCTGGAGGGTGAAGCAGAAGAAACAGAAGAAGGAGAAGGAGAAGGTGAAGACTGGAGGGTGAATCAGAAGAAGTAGAAGAAGGAGAAGGAGAAGGTGAAGTCTGGAGGGTGAATCAGAAGAAGTAGAAGAAGGAGAAGGAGAAGGTGAAGTCTGGAGGGTGAATCAGAAGAAGCAGAAGAAGGAGAAGGAGAAGGAGAAGTCTGGAGGGTGAATCAGAAGAAGCAGAAGAAGGAGAAGGAGAAGGTGAAGTCTGGAGGGTGAAGCAGAAGAAGTAGAAGAAGGAGAAGGAGAAGGTGAAGTCAGGAGGGTGAATCAGAAGAAGTAGAAGAAGGAGAAGGAGAAGGTGAAGTCAGGAGGGTGAATCAGAATAAGCAGAAGAAGGAGAAGGAGAAGGTGAAGTCTGGAGGGTGAATCAGAAGAATCAGAAGAAGGAGAAGGAGAAGGTGAAGTCTGGAGGGTGAATCAGAAGAAGCCGAAGAAGGAGAAGGAGAAGGTGAAGTCAGGAGGGTGAATCAGAAGAAGCAGAAGAAGGAGAAGGAGAAGGTGAAGTCAGGAGGGTGAATCAGAAGAAGCAGAAGAAGGAGAAGGAGAAGGTGAAGTTAGGAGGGTGAATCAGAAGAAGCAGAAGAAGGAGAAGGAGCAGGTGATGTCAGCGGGATGAAGCAGAAGAAGTAGAAGAAGGAGAAGGAGAAGGTGAAGTCAGGACGGTGAAGCAGAAGAAGCAGAAGAAGGAGAAGGAGAATGTGAAGTCTGGAGGGTGAATCAGAATAAGTAGAAGAAGGAGAAGGAGAAGGTCAAGTCTGGAGGGTGAATCAGAAGAAGTAGAAGAAGGAGAAGGAGAAGGTGAAGTCTGGAGGGTGAAGCAGAAGAAGTAGAAGAAGGAGAAGGAGAAGGTGAAGTCAGGAGGGTGAACCAGAAGAGGTAGAAGAAGGAGAAGGAGAAGGTGAAGTCAGGAGGGTGAATCAGAAGAAGCAGAAGAAGGAGAAGGAGAAGGTGAAGTCTGGAGGGTGAATCAGAAGAAGTAGAAGAAGGAGAAGGAGAAGGTGTTGTCTGGAGGGTGAATCAGAAGAAGTAGACGAAGGAGAAGGAGAAGGTGAAGTCTGGAGGGTGAATCAGAAGAAGCAGAAGAAGGAGAAGGAGAAGGTGAAGTCTGGAGGGTGAATCAGAAGAAGCAGAAGAAGGAGAAGGAGAAGGTGAAGTCTGGAGGGTGAATCAGAAGAAGCAGAATAAGGAGAAGGAGAAGGTGAAGTCTGGAGGGTGAATCAGAAGAAGCAGAAAAAGGAGAAGGAGAAGGTGAAGTCTGAAGGGTGAATCAGAAGAAGTAGAAGAAGGAGAAGGAGAAGGTGAAGTCTGGAGGGTGAAGCAGAAGAAGTAGAAGAAGGAGAAGGAGAAGGTGAAGTCAGGAGGGTGAATCAGAAGAAGTAGAAGAAGGAGAAGGAGAAGGTGAAGTCAGGAGGGTGAATCAGAAGAAGTAGAAGAAGGAGAAGGAGAAGGTGATGTCTGGAGGGTGAATCAGAAGAAGTAGAAGAAGGAGAAGGAGAAGGTGATGTCTGGAGGGTGAATCAGAAGAAGCAGAAGAAGGAGAAGGAGAAGGTGAAGTCTGGAGGGTGAATCAGAAGAAGCAGAAGAAGGAGAAGGAGAAGATGAAGTCTGGAGGGTGAATCAGAAGAAGTAGAAGAAGGAGAAGGAGAAGGTGAGGTCTGGAGGGTGAATCAGAAGAAGCAGAAGAAGGAGAAGGATAAGGTGAAGTCTGGAGGGTGAATCAGAAGAAGCAGAAGAAGGAGAAGGAGAAGGTGAAGTCAGGAGGGTGAATCAGAAGAAGGAGAAGGAGAAGGTGAAGTTAGGAGGGTGAATCAGAAGAAGCAGAAGAAGGAGAAGGAGCAGGTGATGTCAGGGGGATGAAGCAGAAGAAGTAGAAGAAGGAGAAGGAGAAGGTGAAGTCTGGAGTGTGAATCAGAAGAAGCAGAAGAAGGAGAAGGAGAAGGTGAAGTCTGGACGGTGAATCAGAAGAAGCAGAATAAGGAGAAGGTGAAGGTGAAGTCTGGAGGGTGAATCAGAAGAAGCAGAAGAAGGAGAAGGAGAAGGTGAAGTCTGGAGGGTGAATCAGAAGAAGTAGAAGAAGGAGAAGGAGAAGGTGAAGTCTGGAGGGTGAAGCAGCAGAAGTAGAAGAAGGAGAAGGAGAAGGTGAAGTCAGGAGGGTGAATCAGAAGAAGTAGAAGAAGGAGAAGGAGAAGGTGAAGTCAGGAGGGTGAATCAGAAGAAGCAGAAGAAGGAGAAGGAGAAGGTGAAGTCTGGAGGGTGAATCAGAAGAATCAGAAGAAGGAGAAGGAGAAGGTGAAGTCTGGAGGGTGAATCAGAAGAAGCAGAGGAAGGAGAAGGAGAAGGTGAAGTCTGGAGGGTGAATCAGAAGAAGCAGAATAAGGAGAAGGAGAAGGTGAAGTCTGGAGGGTGAATCAGAAGAAGCAGAATAAGGAGAAGGAGAAGGTGAAGTCTGGAGGGTGAATCAGAAGAAGCAGAAGAAGGAGAAGGAGAAGATGAAGTCTGGAGGGTGAATCAGAAGAAGTAGAAGAAGGAGAAGGAGAAGGTGAAGTCTGGAGGGTGAAGCAGAAGAAGTAGAAGAAGGAGAAGGAGAAGGTGAAGTCAGGAGGGTGAATCAGAAGAAGCAGAAGAAGGAGAAGGAGAAGGTGAAGTCTGGAGGGTGAATCAGAAGAATCAGAAGAAGGAGAAGGAGAAGGTGAAGTCTGGAGGGTGAATCAGAAGAAGCAGAAGAAAGAGAAGGAGAAGGTGAAGTCTGGAGGGTGAAGCAGAAGAAACAGAAGAAGGAGAAGGAGAAGGTGAAGACTGGAGGGTGAATCAGAAGAAGTAGAAGAAGGAGAAGGAGAAGGTGAAGTCTGGAGGGTGAATCAGAAGAAGTAGAAGAAGGAGAAGGAGAAGGTGAAGTCTGGAGGGTGAATCAGAAGAAGCAGAAGAAGGAGAAGGAGAAGGTGAAGTCTGGAGGGTGAATCAGAAGAAGCAGAAGAAGGAGAAGGAGAAGATGAAGTCTGGAGGGTGAATCAGAAGAAGTAGAAGAAGGAGAAGGAGAAGGTGAAGTCTGGAGGGTGAATCAGAAGTAGTAGAAGAAGGAGAAGGAGAAGGTGAAGTCTGGACGGTGAATCAGAAGAAACAGAAGAAGGAGAAGGAGAAGGTGAAGTCTGGAGGGTGAATCAGAAGAAGTAGAAGAAGGAGAAGGAGAAGGTGTAGTCTGGAGGGTGAATCAGAAGAAGTAGACGAAGGAGAAGGAGAAGGAGAAGTCTGGAGGGTGAATCAGAAGAAGCAGAAGAAGGAGAAGGAGAAGGTGAAGTCTGGAGGGTGAATCAGAAGAAGTAGAAGAAGGAGAAGGAGAAGGTGAAGTCTGGAGGGTGAATCAGAAGAAGCAGAAGAAGGAGAAGGAGAAGGTGAAGTCTGGAGGGTGAATCAGAAGAAGCAGAAGAAGGAGAAGGAGAAGGAGGAGTCTGGAGGGTGAATCAGAAGAAGCAGAAGAAGGAGAAGGAGAAGGTGAAGTCTGGAGGGTGAAGCAGAAGAAGTAGAAGAAGGAGAAGGAGAAGGTGAAGTCAGGAGGGTGAATCAGAAGAAGTAGAAGAAGGAGAAGGAGAAGGTGAAGTCAGGAGGGTGAATCAGAAGAAGCAGAAGAAGGAGAAGGAAAAGGTGAAGTCTGGAGTGTGAATCAGAAGAATCAGAAGAAGGAGAAGGAGAAGGTGAAGTCTGGAGGGTGAATCAGAAGAAGCAGAAGAAGGAGAAGGAGAAGGTGAAGTCTGGAGGGTGAATCAGAAGAAGCAGAAGAAGGAGAAGGAGAAGGTGAAGTCAGGAGGGTGAATCAGAAGAAGCAGAAGAAGGAGAAGTAGAAGGTGAAGTTAGGAGGGTGAATCAGAAGAAGCAGAAGAAGGAGAAGGAGCAGGTGATGTCAGCGGGATGAAGCAGAAGAAGTAGAAGAAGGGGAAGGAGAAGGTGAAGTCAGGACGGTGAAGCAGAAGAAGCAGAAGAAGGAGAAGGAGAAGGTGAAGTCTGGAGGGTGAATCAGAATAAGTAGAAGAAGGAGAAGGAGAAGGTCAAGTCTGGAGGGTGAATCAGAAGAAGTAGAAGAAGGAGAAGGAGAAGGTGAAGTCTGGAGGGTGAAGCAGAAGAAGTAGAAGAAGGAGAAGGAGAAGGTGAAGTCAGGAGGGTGAATCAGAAGAAGTAGAAGAAGAAGAAGGAGAAGGTGAAGTCAGGAGGGTGAATCAGAAGAAGCAGAAGAAGGAGAAGGAGAAGGTGAAGTCTGGAGGGTGAATCAGAAGAATCAGAAGAAGGAGAAGGAGAAGGTGAAGTCTGGAGGGTGAATCAGAAGAAGCAGAAGAAAGAGAAGGAGAAGGTGAAGTCTGGAGGGTGAATCTGAAGAAGCAGAAGAAGGAGAAGGAGAAGGTTAAGTCAGGAGGGTGAATCAGAAGAAGCAGAAGAAGGAGAAGGAGAAGGTGAAGTTAGGAGGGTGAATCAGAAGAAGCAGAAGAAGGAGAAGGAGCAGGTGATGTCAGGGGGATGAAGCAGAAGAAGTAGAAGAAGGAGAAGGAGAAGGTGAAGTCAGGACGGTGAAGCAGAAGAAGCAGAAGAAGGAGAAGGAGAAGGTGAAGTCTGGAGGGTGAATCAGAAGAAGTAGAAGAAGGAGAAGGAGAAGGTCAAGTCTGGAGGGTGAATCAGAAGAAGTAGAAGAAGGAGAAGGAGAAGGTGAAGTCTGGAGGGTGAAGCAGAAGAGGTAGAAGAAGGAGAAGGAGAAGGTGAAGTCAGGAGGGTGAATCAGAAGAAGTAGAAGAAGGAGAAGGAGAAGGTGATGTCAGGAGGGTGAATCAGAAGAAGCAGAAGAAGGAGAAGGAGAAGGTGAAGTCTGGAGGGTGAATCAGAAGAAGCAGAAGAAGGAGAAGGAGAAGATGAAATCTGGAGGGTGAATCAGAAGAAGTAGAAGAAGGAGAAGGAGAAGATGAGGTCTGGAGGGTGAATCAGAAGAAGTAGAAGAACGAGAAGGAGAAGGTGAAGTCTGGAGGGTGAAACAGAAGAAGCAGAAGAAGGAGAAGGAGAAGGTGAAGTCTGGAGGGTGAATCAGAAGAAGCAGAAGAAGGAGAAGGAGAAGGTGAAGTCTGGAGGGTGAATCAGAAGAAGCAGAAGAAGGAGAAGGAGAAGATGAAATCTGGAGGGTGAATCAGAAGAAGTAGAAGAAGGAGAAGGAGAAGGTGAAGTCTGGAGGGTGAATCAGAAGAAGCAGAAGAAGGAGAAGGAGAAGGTGAAGTCTGGAGGGTGAATCAGAAGAAGCAGAAGAAGGAGAAGGAGAAGGTGAAGTCTGGAGGGTGAATCAGAAGAAGCAGAAGAAGGCGAAGGAGAAGTTGAAGTCTGGAGGGTGAATCAGAAGAAGCAGAATAAGGAGAAGTGAAGGTGAAGTATGGAGGGTGAATCAGAAGAAGCAGAAGAAGGAGAAGGAGAAGGTGAAGTCTGGAGGGTGAATCAGAAGAATTAGAAGAAGGAGAAGGAGAAGGTGAAGTCTGGAGGGTGAAGCAGAAGAAGTAGAAGAAGGAGAAGGAGAAGGTGAAGTCAGGAGGGTGAATCAGAAGAAGTAGAAGAAGGAGAAGGAGAAGGTGAAGTCAGGAGGGTGAATCAGAAGAAGCAGAAGAAGGAGAAGGAGAAGGTGAAGTCTGGAGGGTGAATCAGAAGAAGCAGAAGAAGGAGAAGGAGAAGGTGAAGTCTGGAGGGTGAATCAGAAGAAGCAGAATAAGGAGAAGGAGAAGGTGAAGTCTGGAGGGTGAATCAGAAGAAGCAGAAGAAGGAGAAGGAGAAGATGAAGTCTGGAGGGTGAATCAGAAGAAGTAGAAGAAGGAGAAGGAGAAGGTGAAGTCTGGAGGGTGAAGCAGAAGAAGTAGAAGAAGGAGAAGGAGAAGGTGAAGTCAGGAGGGTGAATCAGAAGAAGTAGAAGAAGGAGAAGGAGAAGGTGAAGTCAGGAGGGTGAATCAGAAGAAGCAGAAGAAGGAGAAGGAGAAGGTGAAGTCTGGAGGGTGAATCAGAAGAATCAGAAGAAGGAGAAGGAGAAGGTGAAGTCTGGAGGGTGAATCAGAAGAAGCAGAAGAAAGAGAAGGTGAAGGTGAAGTCAAAGGGTGAAGCAGAAGAAACAGAAGAAGGAGAAGGAGAAGGTGAAGACTGGAGGGTGAATCAGAAGAAGTGGAAGAAGGAGAAGGAGAAGGTGAAGTTTGGAGGGTGAATCAGAAGAAGTAGAAGAAGGAGAAGGAGAAGGTGAAGTCTGGAGGGTGAATCAGAAGAAGCAGAAGAAGGAGAAGGAGAAGGTGAAGTCTGGAGGGTGAATCAGAAGAAGCAGAAGAAGGAGAAGGAGAAGATGAAGTCTGGAGGGTGAATCAGAAGAAGTAGAAGAAGGAGAAGGAGAAGGTGAAGTCTGGAGGGTGAATCAGAAGAAGCAGAAGAAAGAGAAGGAGAAGGTGAAGTCTGGAGGGTGAATCAGAAGAAGTAGAAGAGGGAGAAGGAGAAGGTGAAGTCTGGAGGGTGAATCAGAAGAAGCAGAAGAAGGAGAAGGAGAAGGTGAAGTCTGGAGGGTGAATCAGAAGAAGCAGAAGAAGGAGAAGGAGAAGGTGAAGTCTGGAGGGTGAATCAGAAGAAGCAGAAGAAGGAGAAGGAGAAGGTGAAGTCTGGAGGGTGAATCAGAAGAAGCAGAAGAAGGAGAAGGAGAAGGTGAAGTCTGGAGGGTGAATCAGAAGAAGCAGAAGAAGGAGAAGCAGGAGATGAAGTCTGGAGGGTGAATCAGAAGAAGCAGAATAAGGAGAAGTGAAGGTGAAGTATGGAGAGTGAATCAGAAGAAGCAGAAGAAGGAGAAGGAGAAGGTGAAGTCTGGAGGGTGAATCAGAAGAAGTAGAAGAAGGAGAAGGAGAAGGTGAAGTCTGGAGGTTGAAGCAGAAGAAGTAGAAGAAGGAGAAGGAGAAGGTGAAGTCAGGAGGGTGAATCAGAAGAAGTAGAAGAAGGAGAAGGAGAAGGTGAAGTCAGGAGGGTGAATCAGAAGAAGCAGAAGAAGGAGAAGGAGAAGGTGAAGTCTGGAGGGTGAATCAGAAGAAGCAGAATAAGGAGAAGAAGAAGGTGAAGTCTGAAGGGTGAATCAGAAGAAGCAGAATAAGGAGAAGGAGAAGGTGAAGTCTGGAGGGTGAATCAGAAGAAGCAGAAGAAGGAGAAGGAGAAGATGAAGTCTGGAGGGTGAATCAGAAGAAGTAGAAGAAGGAGAAGGAGAAGGTGAAGTCTGGAGGGTGAAGCAGAAGAAGTAGAATAAGGAGAAGGAGAAGGTGAAGTCAGTAGGGTGAATCAGAAGAAGTAGAAGAAGGAGAAGGAGAAGGTGAAGTCAGGAGGGTGAATCAGAAGAAGCAGAAGAAGGAGAAGGAGAAGGTGAAGTCTGGAGGGTGAATCAGAAGAATCAGAAGAAGGAGAAGGAGAAGGTGAAGTCTGGAGGGTGAATCAGAAGAAGCAGAAGAAAGAGAAGGAGAAGGTGAAGTCTGGAGGGTGAAGCAGAAGAAACAGAAGAAGGAGAAGGAGAAGGTGAAGTCTGGAGGGTGAATCAGAAGAAGCAGAAGAAGGAGATGGAGAAGGTGAAGTCTGGAGGGTGAATCAGAAGAAGTAGAAGAAGGAGAAGGAGAAGGTGAAGTCTGGAGGGTGAATCAGAAGAAGCAGGAGAAGGAGAAGGAGAAGGTGAAGTCTGGAGGGTGAATCAGAAGAAGCAGAAGAAGGAGAAGGAGAAGGTGAAGTCTGGAGGGTGAATCAGAAGAAGTAGAAGAAGGAGAAGGAGAAGGTGAAGTCTGGAGGGAGAATCAGAAGAAGTAGAAGAAGGAGAAGGAGAAGGTGAAGTCTGGAGGTTGAATCAGAAGAAGTAGAAGAAGGAGAAGGAGAAGGTGAAGTCTGGAGGGTGAAGCAGAAGAAGTAGAAGAAGGAGAAGGAGAAGGTGAAGTCAGGAGGGTGAATCAGAAGAAGTAGAAGAAGGAGAAGGAGAAGGTGAAGTCAGGAGGGTGAATCAGAAGAAGCAGAAGAAGGAGAAGGAGAAGGTGAAGTCTGGAGGGTGAATCAGAAGAATCAGAAGAAGGAGAAGGAGAAGGTGAAGTCTGGAGGGTGAATCAGAAGAAGCAGAAGAAAGAGAAGGAGATGGTGAAGTCTGGAGGGTGAATCAGAAGAAGTAGAAGAAGGAGAAGGAGAAGGTGAAGTCTGGAGGGTGAATCAGAAGAAGCAGAAGAAGTAGAAGGAGAAGGTGAAGTCTGGAGGGTGAATCAGAAGAAGCAGAAGAAGGAGAAGGAGAAGGTGAAGTCTGGAGGGTGAATGAGAAGAAGCAGAATAAGGAGAAGGAGAAGGTGAAGTCTGGAGGGTGAATCAGAAGAAGCAGAAGAAGGTGAAGGAGAAGGTGAAGTCTGGAGGGTGAATCAGAACAAGTAGAAGAAGGAGAAGGAGAAGGTGAAGTCTGGAGGGTGAAGCAGAAGAAGGAGAAGGAGAAGGTGAAGTCAGGAGGGTGAATCAGAAGAAGTAGAAGAAGGAGAAGGAGAAGGTGAAATCAGGAGGGTGAATCAGAAGAAGCAGAAGAAGGAGAAGGAGAAGGTGAAGTCTGTAGGGTGAATCAGAAGAATCAGAAGAAGGAGAAGGAGAAGGTGAAGTCTGGAGGGTGAATCAGAAGAAGCAGAAGAAAGAGAAGGAGAAGGTGAAGTCTGGAGGGTGAAGCAGAAGAAACAGAAGAAGGAGAAGGAGAAGGTGAAGACTGGAGGGTGAATCAGATGAAGTAGAAGAAGGAGAAGGAGAAGGTGAAGTCTGGAGGGTGAATCAGAAGAAGTAGAAGAAGGAGAAGGAGAAGGTGAAGTCTGGAGGGTGAATCAGAAGAAGCAGAAGAAGGAGAAGGAGAAGGTGAAGTCTGGAGGGTGAATCAGAAGAAGCAGAAGAAGGAGAAGGAGAAGATGAAGTCTGGAGGGTGAATCAGAAGAAGTAGAAGAAGGAGAAGGAGAAGGTGAGGTCTGGAGGGTGAATCAGAAGAAGCAGAAGAAGGAGAAGGAGAAGGTGAAGTCTGGAGGGTGAATCAGAAGAAGCAGAAGAAGGAGAAGGAGAAGGTGAAGTCTGGAGGGTGAATCAGAAGAAACAGAAGAAGGAGAAGGAGAAGGTGAAGTCTGGAGGGTGAATCAGAAGAAGTAGAAGAAGGAGAAGGAGAAGGTGTAGTCTGGAGGGTGAATCAGAAGAAGCAGAAGAAGGAGAAGGAGAAGGTGAAGTCTGGAGGGTGAATCAGAAGAAGCAGAAGAAGGAGAAGGAGAAGGTGAAGTCTGGAGGGTGAATCAGAAGAAGCAGAAGAAGGAGAAGGAGAAGGTGAGGTCTGGAGGGTGAATCAGAAGAAGCAGAAGAAGGAGAAGGAGAAGGTGAAGTCTGGAGGGTGAATCAGAAGAAGCAGAAGAAGGAGAAGGAGAAGGTGAAGTCTGGAGGGTGAATCAGAAGAAACAGAAAAAGGAGAAGGAGAAGGTGAAGTCTGGAGGGTGAATCAGAAGAAGTAGAAGAAGGAGAAGGAGAAGGTGTAGTCTGGAGGGTGAATCAGAAGAAACAGAAGAAGGAGAAGGAGAAGGTGAAGTCTGGAGGGTGAATCAGAAGAAGCAGAAGAAGGAGAAGGAGAAGGTGAAGTCTGGAGGGTGAATCAGAAGAAGCAGAAGAAGGAGAAGGAGAAGGTGAAGTCAGGAGGGTGAATCAGAAGAAGCAGAAGAAGGAGAAGGAGAAGGTGAAGTTAGGAGGGTGAATCAGAAGAAGCAGAAGAAGGAGAAGGAGCAGGTGATGTCAGGGGGATGAAGCAGAATAAGTAGAAGAAGGAGAAGGAGAAGGTGAAGTCAGGACGGTGAAGCAGAAGAAGCAGAAGAAGGAGAAGGAGAAGGTGAAGTCTGGAGGGTGAATCAGAAGAAGTAGAAGAAGGAAAAGGAGAAGGTCAAGTCTGGAGGGTGAATCAGAAGAAGTAGAAGAAGGAGAAGGAGAAGGTGAAGTCTGGAGGGTGAAGCAGAAGAAGTAGAAGAAGGAGAAGGAGAAGGTGAAGTCAGGATGGTGAATCAGAAGAAGTAGAAGAAGGAGAAGGAGAAGGTGAAGTCAGGAGGGTGAATCAGAAGAAGCAGAAGAAGGAGAAGGAGAAGGTGAAGTCTGGAGGGTGAATCAGAAGAATCAGAAGAAGGAGAAGGAGAAGGTGAAGTCTGGAGGGTGAATCAGAAGAAGCAGAAGAAAGAGAAGGAGAAGGTGAAGTCTGGAGGGTGAATCAGAAGAAGTAGAAGAAGGAGAAGGAGAAGGTGAAGTCTGGAGGGTGAATCAGAAGAAGCAGAAGAAGGAGAAGGAGAAGGTGAAGTCTGGAGGGTGAATCAGAAGAAGCAGAAGAAGGAGAAGGAGAAGGTGAAGTCTGCAGGGTGAATCAGAAGAAGCAGAAGAAGGAGAAGGAGAAGGTGAAGTCTGGAGGGTGAATCAGAAGAAACAGAAGAAGGAGAAGGAGAAGGTGAAGTCTGGAGGGTGAATCAGAAGAAGTAGAAGAAGGAGAAGGAGAAGGTGTAGTCTGGAGGGTGAATCAGAAGAAGCAGAAGAAGGAGAAGGAGAAGGTGAAGTCTGGAGGGTGAATCAGAAGAAGCAGAAGAAGGAGAAGGAGAAGGTGAAGTCTGGAGGGTGAATCAGAAGAAGCAGAAGAAGGAGAAGGAGAAGGTGAAGTCAGGAGGGTGAATCAGAAGAAGCAGAAGAAGGAGAAGGAGAAGGTAAAGTTAGGAGGGTGAATCAGAAGAAGCAGAAGAAGGAGAAGGAGCAGGTGATGTCAGGGGGATGAAGCAGAATAAGTAGAAGAAGGAGAAGGAGAAGGTGAAGTCAGGACGGTGAAGCAGAAGAAGCAGAAGAAGGAGAAGGAGAAGGTGAAGTCTGGAGGGTGAATCAGAAGAAGTAGAAGAAGGAAAAGGAGAAGGTCAAGTCTGGAGGGTGAATCAGAAGAAGTAGAAGAAGGAGAAGGAGAAGGTGAAGTCTGGAGGGTGAAGCAGAAGAAGTAGAAGAAGGAGAAGGAGAAGGTGAAGTCAGGATGGTGAATCAGAAGAAGTAGAAGAAGGAGAAGGAGAAGGTGAAGTCAGGAGGGTGAATCAGAAGAAGCAGAAGAAGGAGAAGGAGAAGGTGAAGTCTGGAGGGTGAATCAGAAGAATCAGAAGAAGGAGAAGGAGAAGGTGAAGTCTGGAGGGTGAATCAGAAGAAGCAGAAGAAAGAGAAGGAGAAGGTGAAGTCTGGAGGGTGAATCAGAAGAAGTAGAAGAAGGAGAAGGAGAAGGTGAAGTCTGGAGGGTGAATCAGAAGAAGCAGAAGAAGGAGAAGGAGAAGGTGAAGTCTGGAGGGTGAATCAGAAGAAGCAGAAGAAGGAGAAGGAGAAGGTGAAGTCTGCAGGGTGAATCAGAAGAAGCAGAAGAAGGAGAAGGAGAAGGTGAAGTCTGGAGGGTGAATCAGAAGAAGCAGAAAAAGGAGAAGGAGAAGGTGAAGTCTGGAGGGTGAATCAGAAGAAGCAGAAGAAGGAGAAGGAGAAGGTGAAGTCTGGAGGGTGAATCAGAAGAAGCAGAGGAAGGAGAAGGAGAAGGTGAAGTCTGGAGGGTGAATCAGAAGAAGCAGAAGAAGTAGAAGGAGAAGGTGAAGTCTGGAGGGTGAATCAGAAGAAGCAGAAGAAGGAGAAGGAGAAGGTGAAGTCTGGAGGGTGAATGAGAAGAAGCAGAATAAGGAGAAGGAGAAGGTGAAGTCTGGAGGGTGAATCAGAAGAAGCAGAAGAAGGAGAAGGAGAAGGTGAAGTCTGGAGGGTGAATCAGAAGAAGTAGAAGAAGGAGAAGGAGAAGGTGAAGTCTGGAGGGTGAAGCAGAAGAAGGAGAAGGAGAAGGTGAAGTCAGGAGGGTGAATCAGAAGAAGTAGAAGAAGGAGAAGGAGAAGGTGAAATCAGGAGGGTGAATCAGAAGAAGCAGAAGAAGGAGAAGGAGAAGGTGAAGTCTGTAGGGTGAATCAAAAGAATCAGAAGAAAGAGAAGGAGAAGGTGAAGTCTGGAGAGTGAAGCAGAAGAAACAGAAGAAGGAGAAGGAGAAGGTGAAGACTGGAGGGTGAATCAGAAGAAGTAGAAGAAGGAGAAGGAGAAGGTGAAGTCTGGAGGGTGAATCAGAAGAAGTAGAAGAAGGAGAAGGAGAAGGTGAGGTCTGGAGGGTGAATCAGAAGAAGCAGAAGAAGGAGAAGGAGAAGGTGAAGTCTGGAGGGTGAATCAGAAGAAGCAGAAGAAGGAGAAGGAGAAGGTGAAGTCTGGAGGGTGAATCAGAAGAAACAGAAGAAGGAGAAGGAGAAGGTGAAGTCTGGAGGGTGAATCAGAAGAAGTAGAAGAAGGAGAAGGAGAAGGTGTAGTCTGGAGGGTGAATCAGAAGAAGCAGAAGAAGGAGAAGGAGAAGGTGAAGTCTGGAGGGTGAATCAGAAGAAGCAGAAGAAGGAGAAGGAGAAGGTGAAGTCTGGAGGGTGAATCAGAAGAAGCAGAAGAAGGAGAAGGAGAAGGTGAAGTCAGGAGGGTGAATCAGAAGAAGCAGAAGAAGGAGAAGGAGAAGGTGAAGTTAGGAGGGTGAATCAGAAGAAGCAGAAGAAGGAGAAGGAGCAGGTGATGTCAGGGGGATGAAGCAGAATAAGTAGAAGGAGAAGGAGAAGGTGCAGTCAGGACGGTGAAGCAGAAGAAGCAGAAGAAGGAGAAGGAGAAGGTGAAGTCTGGAGGGTGAATCAGAAGAAGTAGAAGAAGGAAAAGGAGAAGGTCAAGTCTGGAGGGTGAATCAGAAGAAGTAGAAGAAGGAGAAGGAGAAGGTGAAGTCTGGAGGGTGAAGCAGAAGAAGTAGAAGAAGGAGAAGGAGAAGGTGAAGTCAGGATGGTGAATCAGAAGAAGTAGAAGAAGGAGAAGGAGAAGGTGAAGTCAGGAGGGTGAATCAGAAGAAGCAGAAGAAGGAGAAGGAGAAGGTGAAGTCTGGAGGGTGAATCAGAAGAATCAGAAGAAGGAGAAGGAGAAGGTGAAGTCTGGAGGGTGAATCAGAAGAAGCAGAAGAAAGAGAAGGAGAAGGTGAAGTCTGGAGGGTGAATCAGAAGAAGTAGAAGAAGGAGAAGGAGAAGGTGAAGTCTGGAGGGTGAATCAGAAGAAGCAGAAGAAGGAGAAGGAGAAGGTGAAGTCTGGAGGGTGAATCAGAAGAAGCAGAAGAAGGAGAAGGAGAAGGTGAAGTCTGCAGGGTGAATCAGAAGAAGCAGAAGAAGGAGAAGGAGAAGGTGAAGTCTGGAGGGTGAATCAGAAGAAGCAGAATAAGGAGAAGGAGAAGGTGAAGTCTGGAGGGTGAATCAGAAGAAGCAGAAGAAGGAGAAGGAGAAGGTGAAGTCTGGAGGGTGAATCAGAAGAAGTAGAAGAAGGAGAAGGAGAAGTTGAAGTCTGGAGGGTGAAGCAGAAGAATTAGAAGATGGAGAAGGAGAAGGTGAAGTCAGGAGGGTGAATCAGAAGAAGTAGAAGAAGGAGAAGGAGAAGGTGAAGTCTGGAGGGTGAATCAGAAGAAGCAGAATAAGGAGAAGGAGAAGGTGAAGTCTGGAGGGTGAATCAGAAGAAGCAGAAGAAGGAGAAGGAGAAGGTGAAGTCTGGAGGGTGAATCAGAAGAAGTAGAAGAAGGAGAAGGAGAAGGTGAAGTCTGGAGGGTGAAGCAGAAGAAGTAGAAGAAGGAGAAGGAGAAGGTGAAGTCAGGTGGGTGAATCAGAAGAAGTAGAAGAAGGAGAAGGAGAAGGTGAAGTCAGGAGGGTGAATCAGAAGAAGCAGAAGAAGGAGAAGGAGAAGGTGAAGTCTGGAGGGTGAATCAGAAGAATCAGAAGAAGGAGAAGGAGAAGGTGAAGTCTGGAGGGTGAATCAGAAGAAGCAGAAGAAAGAGAAGGAGAAGGTGAAGTCTGGAGGGTGAAGCAGAAGAAACAGAAGAAGGAGAAGGAGAAGGTGAAGACTGGATGTGAATCAGAAGAAGTAGAAGAAGGAGAAGGAGAAGGTGAAGTCTGGAGGGTGAATCAGAAGAAGTAGAAGAAGGAGAAGGAGAAGGTGAAGTCTGGAGGGTGAATCAGAAGAAGCAGAAGAAGGAGAAGGAGAAGGTGAAGTCTGGAGGGTGAATCAGAAGAAGCAGAAGAAGGAGAAGGAGAAGATGAAGTCTGGAGGGTGAATCAGAAGAAGTAGAAGAAGGAGAAGGAGAAGGTGAAGTCTGGAGGGTGAATCAGAAGTAGTAGAAGAAGGAGAAGGAGAAGGTGAAGTCTGGAGGGTGAATCAGAAGAAACAGAAGAAGGAGAAGGAGAAGGTGAAGTCTGGAGGGTGAATCAGAAGAAGTAGAAGAAGGAGAAGGAGAAGGTGTAGTCTGGAGGGTGAATCAGAAGAAGTAGACGAAGGAGAAGGAGAAGGTGAAGTCTGGAGGGTGAATCAGATGAAGCAGAAGAAGGAGATGGAGAAGGTGAAGTCTGGAGGTTGAATCAGAAGAAGTAGAAGAAGGAGAAGGAGAAGGTGAAGTCTGGAGGGTGATTCAGAAGAAGCAGGATAAGGAGAAGGAGAAGGTGAAGTCTGGAGGTTGAATCAGAAGAAGCAGAAGAAGGAGAAGGAGAAGCTGAAGTCTGGAGGGTGAATCAGAAGAAGTAGAAGAAGGAGAAGGAGAAGATGAAGTCTGGAGGGTGAATCAGAAGAAGTAGAAGAAGGAGAAGGAGAAGGTGAAGTCTGGAGGGTGAATCAGAAGACGTAGAAGAAGGAGAAGGAGAAGGTGAAGTCTGGAGGGTGAAGCAGAAGAAGTAGAAGAAGGAGAAGGTGAAGGTGAAGTCAGGAGGGTGAATCAGAAGATGTAGAAGAAGGAGAAGGAGAAGGTGAAGTCAGGAGGGTGAATCAGAAGAAGCAGAAGAAAGAGAAGGAGAAGGTGAAGTCTGGAGGGTGAATCAGAAGAAGTAGAAGAAGGAGAAGGAGAAGGTGAAGTCTGGAGGGTGAATCAGAAGAAGCAGAAGAAGGAGAAGGAGAAGGTGAAGTCTGGAGGGTGAATCAGAAGAAGTAGACGAAGGATAAGGAGAAGGTTAAGTCTGGAGGGTGAATCAGAAGAAGCAGAAGAAGGAGATGGAGAAGGTGAAGTCTGGAGGGTGAATCAGAAGAAGTAGAAGAAGGAGAAGGAGAAGGTGAAGTCTGGAGGGTGAATCAGAAGAAGCAGAAGAAGGAGAAGGAACAGGTGAAGTCTGGAGGGTGAATCAGAAGAAGCAGAAGAAGGAGAAGGAGAAGGT
Source organism: Somniosus microcephalus (assembly GCF_052327205.1). Lineage (NCBI taxonomy): Eukaryota > Metazoa > Chordata > Chondrichthyes > Squaliformes > Somniosidae > Somniosus > Somniosus microcephalus. The sequence goes on from NW_028225939.1 coordinate 71,197, forward strand.
GAAGTCTGGAGGGTGAATCAGAAGAAGCAGAAGAAGAAGAAGGAGAAGGTGAAGTCTGGAGGGTGAATCAGAAGAAGTAGAAGAAGGAGAAGGAGAAGGTGAAGTCTGGAGGGTGAATCAGAAGAAGTAGAAGAAGGAGAAGGAGAAGCTGAAGTCTGGAGGGTGAAGCAGAAGAAGTAGAAGAAGGAGAAGGAGAAGGTGAAGTCAGGAGGGCGAATCAGAAGATGTAGAAGAAGGAGAAGGAGAAGGTGAAGTCAGGAGGGTGAATCAGAAGAAGCAGAAGAAGGAGAAGGAGAAGGTGAAGTCTGGAGGGTGAATCAGAAGAAGTAGAAGAAGGAGAAGGAGAAGGTGAAGTCTGGAGGGTGAATCAGAAGAAGCAGAAGAAGGAGAAGGAGAAGGTAAAGTCTGGAGGGTGAATCAGAAGAAGCAGAAGAAGGAGAAGGAGAAGGTGAAGTCTGGAGGGTGAATCAGAAGAAGCAGAATAAGGAGAAGGAGAAGGTGAAGTCTGGAGGGTGAATCAGAAGAAGCAGAAGAAGGAGAAGGAGAAGGTGAAGTCGGGAGGGGGAATCAGAAGAAGTAGAAGAAGGAGAAGGAGAAGGTGAAGTCTGGAGGGTGAAGCAGAAGAAGTAGAAGAAGGAGAAGGAGAATGTGAAGACAGGAGGGTGAATCAGAAGAAGTAGAAGAAGGAGAAGGAGAAGGTGAAGTCAGGAGGGTGAATCAGAAGAAGCAGAAGAAGGAGATATAGAAGGTGAAGTTTTGAGGGTGAATCAGAAGAATCAGAAGAAGGAGAAGGAGAAGGTGAAGTCTGGAGGGTGAAGCAGAAGAAGCAGAAGAAAGAGAAGGAGAAGGTGAAGTCTGGAGGGTGAAGCAGAAGAAACAGAAGAAGGAGAAGGAGAAGGTGAAGACTGGAGGGTGAATCAGAAGAAGTAGAAGAAGGAGAAGGAGAAGGTGAAGTCTATAGGGTGAATCAGAAGAAGTAGAAGAAGGAGAAGGAGAAGGTGAAGTCTGGAGGGTGAATCAGAAGAAGCAGAAGAAGGAGAAGGAGAAGGTGAAGTCTGGAGGGTGAATCAGAAGAAGCAGAAGAAGGAGAAGGAGAAGGTGAAGTCTGGAGGGTGAATCAGAAGAAGCAGAAGAAGGAGAAGGAGAAGGTGAAGTCTGGAGGGTGAATCAGAAGAAGCAGAAGAAGGAGAAGGAGAAGGTGAAGTCAGGAGGGTGAATCAGAAGAAGCAGAAGCAGGAGAAGGAGAAGGTGAAGTTAGGAGGGTGAATCAGAAGAAGCAGAAAAAGGAGAAGGAGCAGGTGAAGTCAGGGGGGTGTAGCAGAAGAAGTAGAAGAAGGAGAAGGAGAAGGTGAAGTCAGGACGATGAAGCAGAAGAAGCAGAAGAAGGAGAAGGAGAAGGTGAAGCCTGGAGGGCGCAGCAGAAGAAGCAGAAGAAGGAGAAGGAGAAGGTGAAGTCTGGAGTGTGAAGCAGAAGAAGCAGAAGAAGGAGAAGGAGAAGGTGAAGTCTGGAGGGCGCAGCAGAAGAAGCAGAAGAAGGAGAATGAGAAGGTGAAGTCTGGAGGGTGAATCAGAAGAAGCAGAAGAAGGAGAAGGAGAAGGTGAAGTCTGGAGGGTGAATCAGAAGAAGTAGAAGAAGGAGAAGGAGAAGGTGAAGTCTGGAGGGTGAAGCAGAAGAAGTAGAAGAAGGAGAAGGAGAAGGTGAAGTCAGGAGGGTGAATCAGAAGAAGTAGAAGAAGGAGAAGGAGAAGGTGAAGTCAGGAGGGTGGATCAGAAGAAGCAGAAGAAGGAGAAGGAGAAGGTGAAGTCTGGAGGGTGAATCAGAAGAATCAGAAGAAGGAGAAGGAGAAGGTGAAGTCTGGAGGGTGAATCAGAAGAAGCAGAAGAAAGAGAAGGAGAAGGTGAAGTCTGGAGGGTGAAGCAGAAGAAACAGAAGAAGGAGAAGGAGAAGGTGAAGACTGGAGGGTGAATCAGAAGAAGTAGAAGAAGGAGAAGGAGAAGGTGAAGTCTGGAGGGTGAATCAGAAGAAGTAGAAGAAGGAGAAGGAGAAGTTGAAGTCTGGAGGGTGAATCAGAAGAAGCAGAAGAAGGAGAAGAAGAAGGTGAAGTCTGGAGGGTGAATCAGAAGAAGCAGAAGAAGGAGAAGGAGAAGATGAAGTCTGGAGGGTGAATCAGAAGAAGTAGACGAAGGAGAAGGAGAAGGTGAAGTCTGGAGGGTGAATCAGAAGAAGCAGAAGAAGGAGAAGGAGAAGGTGAAGTCTGGAGGGTGAATCAGAAGAAGTAGAAGAAGGAGAAGGAGAAGGTGAAGTCTGGAGGGTGAATCAGAAGAAGCAGTTAAAGGAGAAGGAGAAGGTGAAGTCTGGAGGGTGAATCAGAAGAAGCAGAAGAAGGAGAAGGAGAAGGTGAAGTCTGGAGGGTGAATCAGAAGAAGTAGAAGAAGGAGAAGGAGAAGTTGAAGTCTGGAGGGTGAAGCAGAAGAAGTAGAAGATGGAGAAGGAGAAGGTGAAGTCAGGAGGGTGAATCAGAAGAAGTAGAAGAAGGAGAAGGAGAAGGTGAAGTAAGGAGGGTGAATCAGAAGAAGCAGAAGATGGAGAAGGAGAAGGTGAAGTCTGGAGGGTGAATCAGAAGAAGCAGAGGAAGGAGAAGGAGAAGGTGAAGTCTGGAGGGTGAATCAAAAGAAGCAGAATAAGGAGAAGGAGAAGGTGAAGTCTGGAGGGTGAATCAGAAGAAGCAGAATAAGGAGAAGGAGAAGGTGAAGTCTGGAGGGTGAATCAGAAGAAGCAGAAGAAGGAGAAGGAGAAGGTGAAGTCTGGAGGGTGATTCAGAAGAAGCAGGATAAGGAGAAGGAGAAGGTGAAGTCTGGAGGTTGAATCAGAAGAAGCAGAAGAAGGAGAAGGAGAAGCTGAAGTCTGGAGGGTGAATCAGAAGAAGTAGAAGAAGGAGAAGGAGAAGATGAAGTCTGGAGGGTGAATCAGAAGAAGTAGAAGAAGGAGAAGGAGAAGGTGAAGTCTGGAGGGTGAATCAGAAGACGTAGAAGAAGGAGAAGGAGAAGGTGAAGTCTGGAGGGTGAAGCAGAAGAAGTAGAAGAAGGAGAAGGAGAAGGTGAAGTCAGGAGGGTGAATCAGAAGATGTAGAAGAAGGAGAAGGAGAAGGTGAAGTCAGGAAGGTGAATCAGAAGAAGCAGAAGAAGGAGAAGGAGAAGGTGAAGTCTGGAGGGTGAATCAGAAGAATCAGAAGAAGGAGAAGGAGAAGGTGAAGTCTGGAGGGTGAATCAGAAGAAGCAGAAGAAAGAGAAGGAGAAGGTGAAGTCTGGAGGGTGAATCAGAAGAAGCAGAAGAAGGAGAAGGAGAAGGTGAAGTCGGGAGGGGGAATCAGAAGAAGTAGAAGAAGGAGAAGGAGAAGGTGAAGTCTGGAGGGTGAAGCAGAAGAAGTAGAAGAAGGAGAAGGAGAATGTGAAGACAGGAGGGTGAATCAGAAGAAGTAGAAGAAGGAGAAGGAGAAGGTGAAGTCAGGAGGGTGAATCAGAAGAATCAGAAGAAGGAGAAGGAGAAGGTGAAGTCTGGAGGGTGAATCAGAAGAAGCAGAAGAAAGAGAAGGAGAAGGTGAAGTCTGGAGGGTGAAGCAGAAGAAACAGAAGAAGGAGAAGGAGAAGGTGAAGACTGGAGGGTGAATCAGAAGAAGTAGAAGAAGGAGAAGGAGAAGGTGAAGTCTGGAGGGTGAATCAGAAGAAGTAGAAGAAGGAGAAGGAGAAGTTGAAGTCTGGAGGGTGAATCAGAAGAAGCAGAAGAAGGAGAAGAAGAAGGTGAAGTCTGGAGGGTGAATCAGAAGAAGCAGAAGAAGGAGAAGGAGAAGATGAAGTCTGGAGGGTGAATCAGAAGAAGTAGACGAAGGAGAAGGAGAAGGTGAAGTCTGGAGGGTGAATCAGAAGAAGCAGAAGAAGGAGAAGGAGAAGGTGAAGTCTGGAGGGTGAATCAGAAGAAGTAGAAGAAGGAGAAGGAGAAGGTGAAGTCTGGAGGGTGAATCAGAAGAAGCAGTTAAAGGAGAAGGAGAAGGTGAAGTCTGGAGGGTGAATCAGAAGAAGCAGAAGAAGGAGAAGGAGAAGGTGAAGTCTGGAGGGTGAATCAGAAGAAGTAGAAGAAGGAGAAGGAGAAGTTGAAGTCTGGAGGGTGAAGCAGAAGAAGTAGAAGATGGAGAAGGAGAAGGTGAAGTCAGGAGGGTGAATCAGAAGAAGTAGAAGAAGGAGAAGGAGAAGGTGAAGTAAGGAGGGTGAATCAGAAGAAGCAGAAGATGGAGAAGGAGAAGGTGAAGTCTGGAGGGTGAATCAGAAGAAGCAGAGGAAGGAGAAGGAGAAGGTGAAGTCTGGAGGGTGAATCAAAAGAAGCAGAATAAGGAGAAGGAGAAGGTGAAGTCTGGAGGGTGAATCAGAAGAAGCAGAATAAGGAGAAGGAGAAGGTGAAGTCTGGAGGGTGAATCAGAAGAAGCAGAAGAAGGAGAAGGAGAAGGTGAAGTCTGGAGGGTGATTCAGAAGAAGCAGGATAAGGAGAAGGAGAAGGTGAAGTCTGGAGGTTGAATCAGAAGAAGCAGAAGAAGGAGAAGGAGAAGCTGAAGTCTGGAGGGTGAATCAGAAGAAGTAGAAGAAGGAGAAGGAGAAGATGAAGTCTGGAGGGTGAATCAGAAGAAGTAGAAGAAGGAGAAGGAGAAGGTGAAGTCTGGAGGGTGAATCAGAAGACGTAGAAGAAGGAGAAGGAGAAGGTGAAGTCTGGAGGGTGAAGCAGAAGAAGTAGAAGAAGGAGAAGGAGAAGGTGAAGTCAGGAGGGTGAATCAGAAGATGTAGAAGAAGGAGAAGGAGAAGGTGAAGTCAGGAAGGTGAATCAGAAGAAGCAGAAGAAGGAGAAGGAGAAGGTGAAGTCTGGAGGGTGAATCAGAAGAATCAGAAGAAGGAGAAGGAGAAGGTGAAGTCTGGAGGGTGAATCAGAAGAAGCAGAAGAAAGAGAAGGAGAAGGTGAAGTCTGGAGGGTGAATCAGAAGAAGCAGAAGAAGGAGAAGGAGAAGGTGAAGTCGGGAGGGGGAATCAGAAGAAGTAGAAGAAGGAGAAGGAGAAGGTGAAGTCTGGAGGGTGAAGCAGAAGAAGTAGAAGAAGGAGAAGGAGAATGTGAAGACAGGAGGGTGAATCAGAAGAAGTAGAAGAAGGAGAAGGAGAAGGTGAAGTCAGGAGGGTGAATCAGAAGAAGCAGAAGAAGGAGATATAGAAGGTGAAGTTTTGAGGGTGAATCAGAAGAATCAGAAGAAGGAGAAGGAGAAGGTGAAGTCTGGAGGGTGAAGCAGAAGAAGCAGAAGAAAGAGAAGGAGAAGGTGAAGTCTGGAGGGTGAAGCAGAAGAAACAGAAGAAGGAGAAGGAGAAGGTGAAGACTGGAGGGTGAATCAGAAGAAGTAGAAGAAGGAGAAGGAGAAGGTGAAGTCTATAGGGTGAATCAGAAGAAGTAGAAGAAGGAGAAGGAGAAGGTGAAGTCTGGAGGGTGAATCAGAAGAAGCAGAAGAAGGAGAAGGAGAAGGTGAAGTCTGGAGGGTGAATCAGAAGAAGCAGAAGAAGGAGAAGGAGAAGGTGAAGTCTGGAGGGTGAATCAGAAGAAGCAGAAGAAGGAGAAGGAGAAGGTGAAGTCTGGAGGGTGAATCAGAAGAAGCAGAAGAAGGAGAAGGAGAAGGTGAAGTCAGGAGGGTGAATCAGAAGAAGCAGAAGAAGGAGAAGGAGAAGGTGAAGTTAGGAGGGTGAATCAGAAGAAGCAGAAAAAGGAGAAGGAGCAGGTGAAGTCAGGGGGGTGTAGCAGAAGAAGTAGAAGAAGGAGAAGGAGAAGGTGAAGTCAGGACGATGAAGCAGAAGAAGCAGAAGAAGGAGAAGGAGAAGGTGAAGCCTGGAGGGCGCAGCAGAAGAAGCAGAAGAAGGAGAATGAGAAGGTGAAGTCTGGAGGGTGAATCAGAAGAAGCAGAAGAAGGAGAAGGAGAAGGTGAAGTCTGGAGGGTGAATCAGAAGAAGTAGAAGAAGGAGAAGGAGAAGGTGAAGTCTGGAGGGTGAAGCAGAAGAAGTAGAAGAAGGAGAAGGAGAAGGTGAAGTCAGGAGGGTGAATCAGAAGAAGTAGAAGAAGGAGAAGGAGAAGGTGAAGTCAGGAGGGTGAATCAGAAGAAGCAGAAGAAGGAGAAGGAGAAGGTGAAGTCTGGAGGGTGAATCAGAAGAATCAGAAGAAGGAGAAGGAGAAGGTGAAGTCTGGAGGGTGAATCAGAAGAAGCAGAAGAAAGAGAAGGAGAAGGTGAAGTCTGGAGGGTGAAGCAGAAGAAACAGAAGAAGGAGAAGGAGAAGGTGAAGACTGGAGGGTGAATCAGAAGAAGTAGAAGAAGGAGAAGGAGAAGGTGAAGTCTGGAGGGTGAATCAGAAGAAGTAGAAGAAGGAGAAGGAGAAGTTGAAGTCTGGAGGGTGAATCAGAAGAAGCAGAAGAAGGAGAAGGAGAAGGTGAAGTCTGCAGGGTGAATCAGAAGAAGCAGAAGAAGGAGAAGGAGAAGATGAAGTCTGGAGGGTGAATCAGAAGAAGTAGACGAAGGAGAAGGAGAAGGTGAAGTCTGGAGGGTGAATCAGAAGAAGCAGAAGAAGGAGAAGGAGAAGGTGAAGTCTGGAGGGTGAATCAGAAGAAGTAGAAGAAGGAGAAGGAGAAGGTGAAGTCTGGAGGGTGAATCAGAAGAAGCAGTTAAAGGAGAAGGAGAAGGTGAAGTCTGGAGGGTGAATCAGAAGAAGCAGAAGAAGGAGAAGGAGAAGGTGAAGTCTGGAGGGTGAATCAGAAGAAGTAGAAGAAGGAGAAGGAGAAGTTGAAGTCTGGAGGGTGAAGCAGAAGAAGTAGAAGATGGAGAAGGAGAAGGTGAAGTCAGGAGGGTGAATCAGAAGAAGTAGAAGAAGGAGAAGGAGAAGGTGAAGTAAGGAGGGTGAATCAGAAGAAGCAGAAGATGGAGAAGGAGAAGGTGAAGTCTGGAGGGTGAATCAGAAGAAGCAGAGGAAGGAGAAGGAGAAGGTGAAGTCTGGAGGGTGAATCAAAAGAAGCAGAATAAGGAGAAGGAGAAGGTGAAGTCTGGAGGGTGAATCAGAAGAAGCAGAATAAGGAGAAGGAGAAGGTGAAGTCTGGAGGGTGAATCAGAAGAAGCAGAAGAAGGAGAAGGAGAAGGTGAAGTCTGGAGGGTGATTCAGAAGAAGCAGGATAAGGAGAAGGAGAAGGTGAAGTCTGGAGGTTGAATCAGAAGAAGCAGAAGAAGGAGAAGGAGAAGCTGAAGTCTGGAGGGTGAATCAGAAGAAGTAGAAGAAGGAGAAGGAGAAGATGAAGTCTGGAGGGTGAATCAGAAGAAGTAGAAGAAGGAGAAGGAGAAGGTGAAGTCTGGAGGGTGAATCAGAAGACGTAGAAGAAGGAGAAGGAGAAGGTGAAGTCTGGAGGGTGAAGCAGAAGAAGTAGAAGAAGGAGAAGGAGAAGGTGAAGTCAGGAGGGTGAATCAGAAGATGTAGAAGAAGGAGAAGGAGAAGGTGAAGTCAGGAAGGTGAATCAGAAGAAGCAGAAGAAGGAGAAGGAGAAGGTGAAGTCTGGAGGGTGAATCAGAAGAATCAGAAGAAGGAGAAGGAGAAGGTGAAGTCTGGAGGGTGAATCAGAAGAAGCAGAAGAAAGAGAAGGAGAAGGTGAAGTCTGGAGGGTGAATCAGAAGAATTAGAAGAAGGAGAAGGAGAAGGTGAAGTCTGGAGGGTGAATCAGAAGAAGCAGAAGAAGGAGAAGGAGAAGGTGAAGTCTGGAGGGTGAATCAGAAGAAGTAGACGAAGGAGAAGGAGAAGGTGAAGTCTGGAGGGTGAATCAGAAGAAGCAGAAGAAGGAGATGGAGAAGGTGAAGTCTGGAGGGTGAATCAGAAGAAGTAGAAGAAGGAGAAGGAGAAGGTGAAGTCTGGAGGGTGAAACAGAAGAAGCAGAAGAAGGAGAAGGAACAGGTGAAGTCTGGAGGGTGAATCAGAAGAAGCAGAAGAAGGAGAAGGAGAAGGTGAAGTCTGGAGGGTGATTCAGAAGAAGCAGAATAAGGAGAAGGAGAAGGTGAAGTCTGGAGGGTGAATCAGAAGAAGCAGAAGAAGGAGAAGGAGAAGGTGAAGTCTGGAGGGTGAATCAGAAGAAGTAGAAGAAGGAGAAGGAGAAGGTGAAGTCTGGAGGGTGAATCAGAAGAAGTAGAAGAAGGAGAAGGAGAAGGTGAAGTCTGGAGGGTGAATCAGAAGAAGTAGAAGAAGGAGAAGGAGAAGGTGAAGTCTGGAGGGTGAAGCAGAAGAAGTAGAAGAAGGAGAAGGAGAAGGTGAAGTCAGGAGGGTGAATCAGAAGATGTAGAAGAAGGAGAAGGAGAAGGTGAAGTCAGGACGGTGAATCAGAAGAAGCAGAAGAAGTAGAAGGAGAAGGTGAAGTCTGGAGGGTGAATCAGAAGAAGTAGAAGAAGGAGAAGGAGAAGGTGAAGTCTGGAGGGTGAATCAGAAGAAGCAGAAGAAGGAGAAGGAGAAGGTGAAGTCTGGAGGATGAATCAGAAGAAGCAGAAGAAGGAGAAGGAGAAGGTGAAGTCTGGAGGGTGAATCAGAAGAAGCAGAATAAGGAGAAGGAGAAGGTGAAGTCTGGAGGGTGAATCAGAAGAAGCAGAAGAAGGAGAAGGAGAAGGTGAAGTCGGGAGGGTGAATCAGAAGAAGTAGAAGAAGGAGAAGGAGAAGGTGAAGTCTGGAGGGTGAGGCAGAAGAAGTAGAAGAAGGAGAAGGAGAAGGTGAAGTCAGGAGGGTGAATCAGAAGATGTAGAAGAAGGAGAAGGAGAAGGTGAAGTCAGGAAGGTGAATCAGAAGAAGCAGAAGAAGGAGAAGGAGAAGGTGAAGTCTGGAGGGTGAATCAGAAGAATCAGAAGAAGGAGAAGGAGAAGGTGAAGTCTGGAGGGTGAATCAGAAGAAGCAGAAGAAAGAGAAGGAGAAGGTGAAGTCTGGAGGGTGAATCAGAAGAAGTAGAAGAAGGAGAAGGAGAAGGTGAAGTCTGGAGGGTGAATCAGAAGAAGCAGAAGAAGGAGAAGGAGAAGGTGAAGTCTGGAGGGTGAATCAGAAGAAGTAGACGAAGGAGAAGGAGAAGGTGAAGTCTGGAGGGTGAATCAGAAGAAGCAGAAGAAGGAGATGGAGAAGGTGAAGTCTGGAGGGTGAATCAGAAGAAGTAGAAGAAGGAGAAGGAGAAGGTGAAGTCTGGAGGGTGAATCAGAAGAAGCAGAAGAAGGAGAAGGAACAGGTGAAGTCTGGAGGGTGAATCAGAAGAAGCAGAAGAAGGAGAAGGAGAAGGTGAAGTCTGGAGGGTGATTCAGAAGAAGCAGAATAAGGAGAAGGAGAAGGTGAAGTCTGGAGGGTGAATCAGAAGAAGCAGAAGAAGGAGAAGGAGAAGGTGAAGTCTGGAGGGAGAATCAGAAGAAGTAGAAGAAGGAGAAGGAGAAGGTGAAGTCTGGAGGGTGAATCAGAAGAAGTAGAAGAAGGAGAAGGAGAAGGTGAAGTCAGGAGGGTGAATCAGAAGATGTAGAAGAAGGAGAAGGAGAAGGTGAAGTCAGGAGGGTGAATCAGAAGAAGCAGAAGAAGGAGAAGGAGAAGGTGAAGTCTGGAGGGTGAATCAGAAGAAGTAGAAGAAGGAGAAGGAGAAGGTGAAGTCTGGAGGGTGAATCAGAAGAAGCAGAAGAAGGAGAAGGAGAAGGTGAAGTCTGGAGGGTGAATCAGAAGAAGCAGAAGAAGGAGAAGGAGAAGGTGAAGTCTGGAGGGTGAATCAGAAGAAGCAGAATATGGAGAAGGAGAAGGTGAAGTCTGGAGGGTGAATCAGAAGAAGCAGAAGAAGGAGAAGGAGAAGGTGAAGTCGGGAGGGTGAATCAGAAGAAGTAGAAGAAGGAGAAGGAGAAGGTGAAGTCTGGAGGGTGAATCAGAAGAAGTAGACGAAGGAGAAGGAGAAGGTGAAGTCTGGAGGGTGAATCAGATGAAGCAGAAGAAGGAGATGGAGAAGGTGAAGTCTGGAGGTTGAATCAGAAGAAGTAGAAGAAGGAGAAGGAGAAGGTGAAGTCTGGAGGGTGATTCAGAAGAAGCAGGATAAGGAGAAGGAGAAGGTGAAGTCTGGAGGTTGAATCAGAAGAAGCAGAAGAAGGAGAAGGAGAAGCTGAAGTCTGGAGGGTGAATCAGAAGAAGTAGAAGAAGGAGAAGGAGAAGATGAAGTCTGGAGGGTGAATCAGAAGAAGTAGAAGAAGGAGAAGGAGAAGGTGAAGTCTGGAGGGTGAATCAGAAGACGTAGAAGAAGGAGAAGGAGAAGGTGAAGTCTGGAGGGTGAAGCAGAAGAAGTAGAAGAAGGAGAAGGTGAAGGTGAAGTCAGGAGGGTGAATCAGAAGATGTAGAAGAAGGAGAAGGAGAAGGTGAAGTCAGGAGGGTGAATCAGAAGAAGCAGAAGAAAGAGAAGGAGAAGGTGAAGTCTGGAGGGTGAATCAGAAGAAGTAGAAGAAGGAGAAGGAGAAGGTGAAGTCTGGAGGGTGAATCAGAAGAAGCAGAAGAAGGAGAAGGAGAAGGTGAAGTCTGGAGGGTGAATCAGAAGAAGTAGACGAAGGATAAGGAGAAGGTTAAGTCTGGAGGGTGAATCAGAAGAAGCAGAAGAAGGAGATGGAGAAGGTGAAGTCTGGAGGGTGAATCAGAAGAAGTAGAAGAAGGAGAAGGAGAAGGTGAAGTCTGGAGGGTGAATCAGAAGAAGCAGAAGAAGGAGAAGGAACAGGTGAAGTCTGGAGGGTGAATCAGAAGAAGCAGAAGAAGGAGAAGGAGAAGGTGAAGTCTGGAGGGTGAATCAGAAGAAGCAGAAGAAGAAGAAGGAGAAGGTGAAGTCTGGAGGGTGAATCAGAAGAAGTAGAAGAAGGAGAAGGAGAAGGTGAAGTCTGGAGGGTGAATCAGAAGAAGTAGAAGAAGGAGAAGGAGAAGCTGAAGTCTGGAGGGTGAAGCAGAAGAAGTAGAAGAAGGAGAAGGAGAAGGTGAAGTCAGGAGGGCGAATCAGAAGATGTAGAAGAAGGAGAAGGAGAAGGTGAAGTCAGGAGGGTGAATCAGAAGAAGCAGAAGAAGGAGAAGGAGAAGGTGAAGTCTGGAGGGTGAATCAGAAGAAGTAGAAGAAGGAGAAGGAGAAGGTGAAGTCTGGAGGGTGAATCAGAAGAAGCAGAAGAAGGAGAAGGAGAAGGTAAAGTCTGGAGGGTGAATCAGAAGAAGCAGAAGAAGGAGAAGGAGAAGGTGAAGTCTGGAGGGTGAATCAGAAGAAGCAGAATAAGGAGAAGGAGAAGGTGAAGTCTGGAGGGTGAATCAGAAGAAGCAGAAGAAGGAGAAGGAGAAGGTGAAGTCGGGAGGGGGAATCAGAAGAAGTAGAAGAAGGAGAAGGAGAAGGTGAAGTCTGGAGGGTGAAGCAGAAGAAGTAGAAGAAGGAGAAGGAGAATGTGAAGACAGGAGGGTGAATCAGAAGAAGTAGAAGAAGGAGAAGGAGAAGGTGAAGTCAGGAGGGTGAATCAGAAGAAGCAGAAGAAGGAGATATAGAAGGTGAAGTTTTGAGGGTGAATCAGAAGAATCAGAAGAAGGAGAAGGAGAAGGTGAAGTCTGGAGGGTGAAGCAGAAGAAGCAGAAGAAAGAGAAGGAGAAGGTGAAGTCTGGAGGGTGAAGCAGAAGAAACAGAAGAAGGAGAAGGAGAAGGTGAAGACTGGAGGGTGAATCAGAAGAAGTAGAAGAAGGAGAAGGAGAAGGTGAAGTCTATAGGGTGAATCAGAAGAAGTAGAAGAAGGAGAAGGAGAAGGTGAAGTCTGGAGGGTGAATCAGAAGAAGCAGAAGAAGGAGAAGGAGAAGGTGAAGTCTGGAGGGTGAATCAGAAGAAGCAGAAGAAGGAGAAGGAGAAGGTGAAGTCTGGAGGGTGAATCAGAAGAAGCAGAAGAAGGAGAAGGAGAAGGTGAAGTCTGGAGGGTGAATCAGAAGAAGCAGAAGAAGGAGAAGGAGAAGGTGAAGTCAGGAGGGTGAATCAGAAGAAGCAGAAGCAGGAGAAGGAGAAGGTGAAGTTAGGAGGGTGAATCAGAAGAAGCAGAAAAAGGAGAAGGAGCAGGTGAAGTCAGGGGGGTGTAGCAGAAGAAGTAGAAGAAGGAGAAGGAGAAGGTGAAGTCAGGACGATGAAGCAGAAGAAGCAGAAGAAGGAGAAGGAGAAGGTGAAGCCTGGAGGGCGCAGCAGAAGAAGCAGAAGAAGGAGAAGGAGAAGGTGAAGTCTGGAGTGTGAAGCAGAAGAAGCAGAAGAAGGAGAAGGAGAAGGTGAAGTCTGGAGGGCGCAGCAGAAGAAGCAGAAGAAGGAGAATGAGAAGGTGAAGTCTGGAGGGTGAATCAGAAGAAGCAGAAGAAGGAGAAGGAGAAGGTGAAGTCTGGAGGGTGAATCAGAAGAAGTAGAAGAAGGAGAAGGAGAAGGTGAAGTCTGGAGGGTGAAGCAGAAGAAGTAGAAGAAGGAGAAGGAGAAGGTGAAGTCAGGAGGGTGAATCAGAAGAAGTAGAAGAAGGAGAAGGAGAAGGTGAAGTCAGGAGGGTGGATCAGAAGAAGCAGAAGAAGGAGAAGGAGAAGGTGAAGTCTGGAGGGTGAATCAGAAGAATCAGAAGAAGGAGAAGGAGAAGGTGAAGTCTGGAGGGTGAATCAGAAGAAGCAGAAGAAAGAGAAGGAGAAGGTGAAGTCTGGAGGGTGAAGCAGAAGAAACAGAAGAAGGAGAAGGAGAAGGTGAAGACTGGAGGGTGAATCAGAAGAAGTAGAAGAAGGAGAAGGAGAAGGTGAAGTCTGGAGGGTGAATCAGAAGAAGTAGAAGAAGGAGAAGGAGAAGTTGAAGTCTGGAGGGTGAATCAGAAGAAGCAGAAGAAGGAGAAGAAGAAGGTGAAGTCTGGAGGGTGAATCAGAAGAAGCAGAAGAAGGAGAAGGAGAAGATGAAGTCTGGAGGGTGAATCAGAAGAAGTAGACGAAGGAGAAGGAGAAGGTGAAGTCTGGAGGGTGAATCAGAAGAAGCAGAAGAAGGAGAAGGAGAAGGTGAAGTCTGGAGGGTGAATCAGAAGAAGTAGAAGAAGGAGAAGGAGAAGTTGAAGTCTGGAGGGTGAAGCAGAAGAAGTAGAAGATGGAGAAGGAGAAGGTGAAGTCAGGAGGGTGAATCAGAAGAAGTAGAAGAAGGAGAAGGAGAAGGTGAAGTAAGGAGGGTGAATCAGAAGAAGCAGAAGATGGAGAAGGAGAAGGTGAAGTCTGGAGGGTGAATCAGAAGAAGCAGAGGAAGGAGAAGGAGAAGGTGAAGTCTGGAGGGTGAATCAAAAGAAGCAGAATAAGGAGAAGGAGAAGGTGAAGTCTGGAGGGTGAATCAGAAGAAGCAGAATAAGGAGAAGGAGAAGGTGAAGTCTGGAGGGTGAATCAGAAGAAGCAGAAGAAGGAGAAGGAGAAGGTGAAGTCTGGAGGGTGATTCAGAAGAAGCAGGATAAGGAGAAGGAGAAGGTGAAGTCTGGAGGTTGAATCAGAAGAAGCAGAAGAAGGAGAAGGAGAAGCTGAAGTCTGGAGGGTGAATCAGAAGAAGTAGAAGAAGGAGAAGGAGAAGATGAAGTCTGGAGGGTGAATCAGAAGAAGTAGAAGAAGGAGAAGGAGAAGGTGAAGTCTGGAGGGTGAATCAGAAGACGTAGAAGAAGGAGAAGGAGAAGGTGAAGTCTGGAGGGTGAAGCAGAAGAAGTAGAAGAAGGAGAAGGAGAAGGTGAAGTCAGGAGGGTGAATCAGAAGATGTAGAAGAAGGAGAAGGAGAAGGTGAAGTCAGGAAGGTGAATCAGAAGAAGCAGAAGAAGGAGAAGGAGAAGGTGAAGTCTGGAGGGTGAATCAGAAGAATCAGAAGAAGGAGAAGGAGAAGGTGAAGTCTGGAGGGTGAATCAGAAGAAGCAGAAGAAAGAGAAGGAGAAGGTGAAGTCTGGAGGGTGAATCAGAAGAAGCAGAAGAAGGAGAAGGAGAAGGTGAAGTCGGGAGGGGGAATCAGAAGAAGTAGAAGAAGGAGAAGGAGAAGGTGAAGTCTGGAGGGTGAAGCAGAAGAAGTAGAAGAAGGAGAAGGAGAATGTGAAGACAGGAGGGTGAATCAGAAGAAGTAGAAGAAGGAGAAGGAGAAGGTGAAGTCAGGAGGGTGAATCAGAAGAATCAGAAGAAGGAGAAGGAGAAGGTGAAGTCTGGAGGGTGAATCAGAAGAAGCAGAAGAAAGAGAAGGAGAAGGTGAAGTCTGGAGGGTGAAGCAGAAGAAACAGAAGAAGGAGAAGGAGAAGGTGAAGACTGGAGGGTGAATCAGAAGAAGTAGAAGAAGGAGAAGGAGAAGGTGAAGTCTGGAGGGTGAATCAGAAGAAGTAGAAGAAGGAGAAGGAGAAGTTGAAGTCTGGAGGGTGAATCAGAAGAAGCAGAAGAAGGAGAAGAAGAAGGTGAAGTCTGGAGGGTGAATCAGAAGAAGCAGAAGAAGGAGAAGGAGAAGATGAAGTCTGGAGGGTGAATCAGAAGAAGTAGACGAAGGAGAAGGAGAAGGTGAAGTCTGGAGGGTGAATCAGAAGAAGCAGAAGAAGGAGAAGGAGAAGGTGAAGTCTGGAGGGTGAATCAGAAGAAGTAGAAGAAGGAGAAGGAGAAGGTGAAGTCTGGAGGGTGAATCAGAAGAAGCAGTTAAAGGAGAAGGAGAAGGTGAAGTCTGGAGGGTGAATCAGAAGAAGCAGAAGAAGGAGAAGGAGAAGGTGAAGTCTGGAGGGTGAATCAGAAGAAGTAGAAGAAGGAGAAGGAGAAGTTGAAGTCTGGAGGGTGAAGCAGAAGAAGTAGAAGATGGAGAAGGAGAAGGTGAAGTCAGGAGGGTGAATCAGAAGAAGTAGAAGAAGGAGAAGGAGAAGGTGAAGTAAGGAGGGTGAATCAGAAGAAGCAGAAGATGGAGAAGGAGAAGGTGAAGTCTGGAGGGTGAATCAGAAGAAGCAGAGGAAGGAGAAGGAGAAGGTGAAGTCTGGAGGGTGAATCAAAAGAAGCAGAATAAGGAGAAGGAGAAGGTGAAGTCTGGAGGGTGAATCAGAAGAAGCAGAATAAGGAGAAGGAGAAGGTGAAGTCTGGAGGGTGAATCAGAAGAAGCAGAAGAAGGAGAAGGAGAAGGTGAAGTCTGGAGGGTGATTCAGAAGAAGCAGGATAAGGAGAAGGAGAAGGTGAAGTCTGGAGGTTGAATCAGAAGAAGCAGAAGAAGGAGAAGGAGAAGCTGAAGTCTGGAGGGTGAATCAGAAGAAGTAGAAGAAGGAGAAGGAGAAGATGAAGTCTGGAGGGTGAATCAGAAGAAGTAGAAGAAGGAGAAGGAGAAGGTGAAGTCTGGAGGGTGAATCAGAAGACGTAGAAGAAGGAGAAGGAGAAGGTGAAGTCTGGAGGGTGAAGCAGAAGAAGTAGAAGAAGGAGAAGGAGAAGGTGAAGTCAGGAGGGTGAATCAGAAGATGTAGAAGAAGGAGAAGGAGAAGGTGAAGTCAGGAAGGTGAATCAGAAGAAGCAGAAGAAGGAGAAGGAGAAGGTGAAGTCTGGAGGGTGAATCAGAAGAATCAGAAGAAGGAGAAGGAGAAGGTGAAGTCTGGAGGGTGAATCAGAAGAAGCAGAAGAAAGAGAAGGAGAAGGTGAAGTCTGGAGGGTGAATCAGAAGGAGAAGGAGAAGGTGAAGTCGGGAGGGGGAATCAGAAGAAGTAGAAGAAGGAGAAGGAGAAGGTGAAGTCTGGAGGGTGAAGCAGAAGAAGTAGAAGAAGGAGAAGGAGAATGTGAAGACAGGAGGGTGAATCAGAAGAAGTAGAAGAAGGAGAAGGAGAAGGTGAAGTCAGGAGGGTGAATCAGAAGAAGCAGAAGAAGGAGATATAGAAGGTGAAGTTTTGAGGGTGAATCAGAAGAATCAGAAGAAGGAGAAGGAGAAGGTGAAGTCTGGAGGGTGAAGCAGAAGAAGCAGAAGAAAGAGAAGGAGAAGGTGAAGTCTGGAGGGTGAAGCAGAAGAAACAGAAGAAGGAGAAGGAGAAGGTGAAGACTGGAGGGTGAATCAGAAGAAGTAGAAGAAGGAGAAGGAGAAGGTGAAGTCTATAGGGTGAATCAGAAGAAGTAGAAGAAGGAGAAGGAGAAGGTGAAGTCTGGAGGGTGAATCAGAAGAAGCAGAAGAAGGAGAAGGAGAAGGTGAAGTCTGGAGGGTGAATCAGAAGAAGCAGAAGAAGGAGAAGGAGAAGGTGAAGTCTGGAGGGTGAATCAGAAGAAGCAGAAGAAGGAGAAGGAGAAGGTGAAGTCTGGAGGGTGAATCAGAAGAAGCAGAAGAAGGAGAAGGAGAAGGTGAAGTCAGGAGGGTGAATCAGAAGAAGCAGAAGAAGGAGAAGGAGAAGGTGAAGTTAGGAGGGTGAATCAGAAGAAGCAGAAAAAGGAGAAGGAGCAGGTGAAGTCAGGGGGGTGTAGCAGAAGAAGTAGAAGAAGGAGAAGGAGAAGGTGAAGTCAGGACGATGAAGCAGAAGAAGCAGAAGAAGGAGAAGGAGAAGGTGAAGCCTGGAGGGCGCAGCAGAAGAAGCAGAAGAAGGAGAAGGAGAAGGTGAAGTCTGGAGTGTGAAGCAGAAGAAGCAGAAGAAGGAGAAGGAGAAGGTGAAGTCTGGAGGGCGCAGCAGAAGAAGCAGAAGAAGGAGAATGAGAAGGTGAAGTCTGGAGGGTGAATCAGAAGAAGCAGAAGAAGGAGAAGGAGAAGGTGAAGTCTGGAGGGTGAATCAGAAGAAGTAGAAGAAGGAGAAGGAGAAGGTGAAGTCTGGAGGGTGAAGCAGAAGAAGTAGAAGAAGGAGAAGGAGAAGGTGAAGTCAGGAGGGTGAATCAGAAGAAGTAGAAGAAGGAGAAGGAGAAGGTGAAGTCAGGAGGGTGAATCAGAAGAAGCAGAAGAAGGAGAAGGAGAAGGTGAAGTCTGGAGGGTGAATCAGAAGAATCAGAAGAAGGAGAAGGAGAAGGTGAAGTCTGGAGGGTGAATCAGAAGAAGCAGAAGAAAGAGAAGGAGAAGGTGAAGTCTGGAGGGTGAAGCAGAAGAAACAGAAGAAGGAGAAGGAGAAGGTGAAGACTGGAGGGTGAATCAGAAGAAGTAGAAGAAGGAGAAGGAGAAGGTGAAGTCTGGAGGGTGAATCAGAAGAAGTAGAAGAAGGAGAAGGAGAAGTTGAAGTCTGGAGGGTGAATCAGAAGAAGCAGAAGAAGGAGAAGGAGAAGGTGAAGTCTGCAGGGTGAATCAGAAGAAGCAGAAGAAGGAGAAGGAGAAGATGAAGTCTGGAGGGTGAATCAGAAGAAGTAGACGAAGGAGAAGGAGAAGGTGAAGTCTGGAGGGTGAATCAGAAGAAGCAGAAGAAGGAGAAGGAGAAGGTGAAGTCTGGAGGGTGAATCAGAAGAAGTAGAAGAAGGAGAAGGAGAAGGTGAAGTCTGGAGGGTGAATCAGAAGAAGCAGTTAAAGGAGAAGGAGAAGGTGAAGTCTGGAGGGTGAATCAGAAGAAGCAGAAGAAGGAGAAGGAGAAGGTGAAGTCTGGAGGGTGAATCAGAAGAAGTAGAAGAAGGAGAAGGAGAAGTTGAAGTCTGGAGGGTGAAGCAGAAGAAGTAGAAGATGGAGAAGGAGAAGGTGAAGTCAGGAGGGTGAATCAGAAGAAGTAGAAGAAGGAGAAGGAGAAGGTGAAGTAAGGAGGGTGAATCAGAAGAAGCAGAAGATGGAGAAGGAGAAGGTGAAGTCTGGAGGGTGAATCAGAAGAAGCAGAGGAAGGAGAAGGAGAAGGTGAAGTCTGGAGGGTGAATCAAAAGAAGCAGAATAAGGAGAAGGAGAAGGTGAAGTCTGGAGGGTGAATCAGAAGAAGCAGAATAAGGAGAAGGAGAAGGTGAAGTCTGGAGGGTGAATCAGAAGAAGCAGAAGAAGGAGAAGGAGAAGGTGAAGTCTGGAGGGTGATTCAGAAGAAGCAGGATAAGGAGAAGGAGAAGGTGAAGTCTGGAGGTTGAATCAGAAGAAGCAGAAGAAGGAGAAGGAGAAGCTGAAGTCTGGAGGGTGAATCAGAAGAAGTAGAAGAAGGAGAAGGAGAAGATGAAGTCTGGAGGGTGAATCAGAAGAAGTAGAAGAAGGAGAAGGAGAAGGTGAAGTCTGGAGGGTGAATCAGAAGACGTAGAAGAAGGAGAAGGAGAAGGTGAAGTCTGGAGGGTGAAGCAGAAGAAGTAGAAGAAGGAGAAGGAGAAGGTGAAGTCAGGAGGGTGAATCAGAAGATGTAGAAGAAGGAGAAGGAGAAGGTGAAGTCAGGAAGGTGAATCAGAAGAAGCAGAAGAAGGAGAAGGAGAAGGTGAAGTCTGGAGGGTGAATCAGAAGAATCAGAAGAAGGAGAAGGAGAAGGTGAAGTCTGGAGGGTGAATCAGAAGAAGCAGAAGAAAGAGAAGGAGAAGGTGAAGTCTGGAGGGTGAATCAGAAGAATTAGAAGAAGGAGAAGGAGAAGGTGAAGTCTGGAGGGTGAATCAGAAGAAGCAGAAGAAGGAGAAGGAGAAGGTGAAGTCTGGAGGGTGAATCAGAAGAAGTAGACGAAGGAGAAGGAGAAGGTGAAGTCTGGAGGGTGAATCAGAAGAAGCAGAAGAAGGAGATGGAGAAGGTGAAGTCTGGAGGGTGAATCAGAAGAAGTAGAAGAAGGAGAAGGAGAAGGTGAAGTCTGGAGGGTGAAACAGAAGAAGCAGAAGAAGGAGAAGGAACAGGTGAAGTCTGGAGGGTGAATCAGAAGAAGCAGAAGAAGGAGAAGGAGAAGGTGAAGTCTGGAGGGTGATTCAGAAGAAGCAGAATAAGGAGAAGGAGAAGGTGAAGTCTGGAGGGTGAATCAGAAGAAGCAGAAGAAGGAGAAGGAGAAGGTGAAGTCTGGAGGGTGAATCAGAAGAAGTAGAAGAAGGAGAAGGAGAAGGTGAAGTCTGGAGGGTGAATCAGAAGAAGTAGAAGAAGGAGAAGGAGAAGGTGAAGTCTGGAGGGTGAATCAGAAGAAGTAGAAGAAGGAGAAGGAGAAGGTGAAGTCTGGAGGGTGAAGCAGAAGAAGTAGAAGAAGGAGAAGGAGAAGGTGAAGTCAGGAGGGTGAATCAGAAGATGTAGAAGAAGGAGAAGGAGAAGGTGAAGTCAGGACGGTGAATCAGAAGAAGCAGAAGAAGTAGAAGGAGAAGGTGAAGTCTGGAGGGTGAATCAGAAGAAGTAGAAGAAGGAGAAGGAGAAGGTGAAGTCTGGAGGGTGAATCAGAAGAAGCAGAAGAAGGAGAAGGAGAAGGTGAAGTCTGGAGGATGAATCAGAAGAAGCAGAAGAAGGAGAAGGAGAAGGTGAAGTCTGGAGGGTGAATCAGAAGAAGCAGAATAAGGAGAAGGAGAAGGTGAAGTCTGGAGGGTGAATCAGAAGAAGCAGAAGAAGGAGAAGGAGAAGGTGAAGTCGGGAGGGTGAATCAGAAGAAGTAGAAGAAGGAGAAGGAGAAGGTGAAGTCTGGAGGGTGAGGCAGAAGAAGTAGAAGAAGGAGAAGGAGAAGGTGAAGTCAGGAGGGTGAATCAGAAGATGTAGAAGAAGGAGAAGGAGAAGGTGAAGTCAGGAAGGTGAATCAGAAGAAGCAGAAGAAGGAGAAGGAGAAGGTGAAGTCTGGAGGGTGAATCAGAAGAATCAGAAGAAGGAGAAGGAGAAGGTGAAGTCTGGAGGGTGAATCAGAAGAAGCAGAAGAAAGAGAAGGAGAAGGTGAAGTCTGGAGGGTGAATCAGAAGAAGTAGAAGAAGGAGAAGGAGAAGGTGAAGTCTGGAGGGTGAATCAGAAGAAGCAGAAGAAGGAGAAGGAGAAGGTGAAGTCTGGAGGGTAAATCAGAAGAAGTAGACGAAGGAGAAGGAGAAGGTGAAGTCTGGAGGGTGAATCAGAAGAAGCAGAAGAAGGAGAAGGAACAGGTGAAGTCTGGAGGGTGAATCAGAAGAAGCAGAAGAAGGAGAAGGAGAAGGTGAAGTCTGGAGGGTGATTCAGAAGAAGCAGAATAAGGAGAAGGAGAAGGTGAAGTCTGGAGGGTGAATCAGAAGAAGCAGAAGAAGGAGAAGGAGAAGGTGAAGTCTGGAGGGAGAATCAGAAGAAGTAGAAGAAGGAGAAGGAGAAGGTGAAGTCTGGAGGGTGAATCAGAAGAAGTAGAAGAAGGAGAAGGAGAAGGTGAAGTCTGGAGGGTGAATCAGAAGAAGTAGAAGAAGGAGAAGGAGAAGGTGAAGTCTGGAGGGTGAAGCAGAAGAAGTAGAAGAAGGAGAAGGAGAAGGTGAAGTCAGGAGGGTGAATCAGAAGATGTAGAAGAAGGAGAAGGAGAAGGTGAAGTCAGGAGGGTGAATCAGAAGAAGCAGAAGAAGGAGAAGGAGAAGGTGAAGTCTGGAGGGTGAATCAGAAGAAGTAGAAGAAGGAGAAGGAGAAGGTGAAGTCTGGAGGGTGAATCAGAAGAAGCAGAAGAAGGAGAAGGAGAAGGTGAAGTCTGGAGGGTGAATCAGAAGAAGCAGAAGAAGGAGAAGGAGAAGGTGAAGTCTGGAGGGTGAATCAGAAGAAGCAGAATATGGAGAAGGAGAAGGTGAAGTCTGGAGGGTGAATCAGAAGAAGCAGAAGAAGGAGAAGGAGAAGGTGAAGTCGGGAGGGTGAATCAGAAGAAGTAGAAGAAGGAGAAGGAGAAGGTGAAGTCTGGAGGGTGAGGCAGAAGAAGTAGAAGAAGGAGAAGGAGAACGTGAAGTCAGGAGGGTGAATCAGAAGAAGTAGAAGAAGGAGAAGGAGAAGGTGAAGTCAGGAGGGTGAATCAGAAGAAGCAGAAGAAGGAGATATAGAAGGTGAAGTCTTGAGGGTGAATCAGAAGAATCAGAAGAAGGAGAAGGAGAAGGTGAAGTCTGGAGGGTGAAGCAGAAGAAGCAGAAGAAAGAGAAGGAGAAGGTGAAGTCTGGAGGGTGAAGCAGAAGAAAAAGAAGAAGGAGAAGGAGAAGGTGAAGACTGGAGGGTGAATCAGAAGAAGTAGAAGAAGGAGAAGGAGAAGGTGAAGTCTATAGGGTTAATCAGAAGAAGTAGAAGAAGGAGAAGGAGAAGGTGAAGTCTGGAGGGTGAATCAGAAGAAGCTAAAGAAGGAGAAGGAGAAGGTGAAGTCTGGAGGGTGAATCAGAAGAAGCAGAAGAAGGAGAAGGAGAAGATGAAGTCTGGAGGGTGAATCAGAAGAAGTAGAAGAAGGAGAAGGAGAAGGTGAGGTCTGGAGGGTGAATCAGAAGAAGCAGAAGAAGGAGAAGGAGAAGGTGAAGTCTGGAGGGTGAATCAGAAGAAGCAGAAGAAGGAGAAGGAGAAGGTGAAGTCTGGAGGGTGAATCAGAAGAAGCAGAAGAAGGAGAAGGAGAAGGTGAAGTCAGGAGGGTGAATCAGAAGAAGCAGAAGAAGGAGAAGGAGCAGGTGAAGTCAGGGGGGTGTAGCAGAAGAAGTAGAAGAAGGAGAAGGAGAAGGTGAAGTCAGGACGATGAAGCAGAAGAAGCAGAAGAAGGAGAAGGAGAAGGTGAAGCCTGGAGGGCGCAGCAGAAGAAGCAGAAGAAGGAGAAGGAGAAGGTGAAGTCTGGAGTGTGAAGCAGAAGAAGCAGAAGAAGGAGAAGGAGAAGGTGAAGTCTGGAGGGCGCAGCAGAAGAAGCAGAAGAAGGAGAATGAGAAGGTGAAGTCTGGAGGGTGAATCAGAAGAAGCAGAAGAAGGAGAAGGAGAAGGTGAAGTCTGGAGGGTGAATCAGAAGAAGTAGAAGAAGGAGAAGGAGAAGGTGAAGTCTGGAGGGTGAAGCAGAAGAAGTAGAAGAAGGAGAAGGAGAAGGTGAAGTCAGGAGGGTGAATCAGAAGAAGTAGAAGAAGGAGAAGGAGAAGGTGAAGTCAGGAGGGTGAATCAGAAGAAGCAGAAGAAGGAGAAGGAGAAGGTGAAGTCTGGAGGGTGAGTCAGAAGAATCAGAAGAAGGAGAAGGAGAAGGTGAAGTCTGGAGGGTGAATCAGAAGAAGCAGAAGAAAGAGAAGGAGAAGGTGAAGTCTGGAGGGTGAAGCAGAAGAAACAGAAGAAGGAGAAGGAGAAGGTGAAGACTGGAGGGTGAATCAGAAGAAGTAGAAGAAGGAGAAGGAGAAGGTGAAGTCTGGAGGGTGAATCAGAAGAAGTAGAATAAGGAGAAGGAGAAGTTGAAGTCTGGAGGGTGAATCAGAAGAAGCAGAAGAAGGAGAAGGAGAAGGTGAAGTCTGGAGGGTGAATCAGAAGAAGCAGAAGAAGGAGAAGGAGAAGATGAAGTCTGGAGGGTGAATCAGAAGAAGTAGACGAAGGAGAAGGAGAAGGTGAAGTCTGGAGGGTGAATCAGAAGAAGCAGAAGAAGGAGAAGGAGAAGGTGAAGTCTGGAGGGTGAATCAGAAGAAGTAGAAGAAGGAGAAGGAGAAGGTGAAGTCTGGAGGGTGAATCAGAAGAAGCAGAAGAAGGAGAAGGAGAAGGTGAAGTCTGGAGGGTGAATCAGAAGAAGCAGAAGAAGGAGAAGGAGAAGGTGGAGTCTGGAGGGTGAATCAGAAGAAGTAGAAGAAGAAGAAGGAGAAGTTGAAGTCTGGAGGGTGAAGCAGAAGAAGTAGAAGATGGAGAAGGAGAAGGTGAAGTCAGGAGGGTGAATCAGAAGAAGTAGAAGAAGGAGAAGGAGAAGGTGAAGTCAGGAGGGTGAATCAGAAGAAACAGAAGATGGAGAAGGAGAAGGTGAAGTCTGGAGGGTGAATCAGAAGAATCAGAAGAAGGAGAAGGAGAAGGTGAAGTCTGGAGGGTGAATCAGAAGAAGCAGAGGAAGGAGAAGGAGAAGGTGAAGTCTGGAGGGTGAATCAAAAGAAGCAGAATAAGGAGAAGGAGAAGGTGAAGTCTGGAGGGTGAATCAGAAGAAGCAGAATAAGGAGAAGGAGAAGGTGAAGTCTGGAGGGTGAATCAGAAGAAGCAGAAGAAGGAGAAGGAGAAGGTGAAGTCTGGAGGGTGAATCAGAAGAAGTAGAAGAAGGAGAAGGAGAAGGTGAAGTCTGGAGGGTGAAGCTGAAGAAGTAGAAGAAGGAGAAGGAGAAGGTGAAGTCAGGAGGGTGAATCAGAAGAAGTAGAAGAAGCAGAAGGAGAAGGTGAAGTCAGGAGGGTGAATCAGAAGAAGCAGAAGAAGGAGAAGGAGATGGTGAAGTCTGGAGGGTGAATCAGAAGAATCAGAAGAAGGAGAAGCAGAAGGTGAAGTCTGGAGGGTGAATCAGAAGAAGCAGAAGAAAGAGAAGGAGAAGGTGAAGTCTGGAGGGTGAAGCAGAAGAAACAGAAGAAGGAGAAGGAGAAGGTGAAGACTGGAGGGTGAATCAGAAGAAGTAGAAGAAGGAGAAGGAGAAGGTGAAGTCTGGAGGGTGAATCAGAAGAAGTAGAAGAAGGAGAAGGAGAAGGTGAAGTCTGGAGGGTGAATCAGAAGAAGCAGAAGAAGGAGAAGGAGAAGGTGAAGTCTGGAGGGTGAATCAGAAGAAGCAGAAGAAGGAGAAGGAGAAGATGAAGTCTGGAGGGTGAATCGGAAGAAGTAGAAGAAGGAGAAGGAGAAGGTGAAGTCTGGAGGGTGAATCAGAAGAAGTAGAAGAAGGAGAAGGAGAAGTTGAAGTCTGGAGGGTGAATCAGAAGAAGCAGAAGAAGGAGAAGGAGAAGGTGAAGTCTGGAGGGTGAATCAGAAGAAGCAGAAGAAGGAGAAGGAGAAGATGAAGTCTGGAGGGTGAATCAGAAGAAGTAGAAGAAGGAGAAGGAGAAGGTGAAGTCTGGAGGGTGAATCAGAAGAAGTAGAAGAAGGAGAAGGAGAAGATGAAGTCTGGAGGGTGAATCAGAAGAAACAGAAGAAGGAGCAGGAGAAGGTGAAGTCTGGAGGGTGAATCAGAAGAAGTAGAAGAAGGAGAAGGAGAAGGTGTAGTCTGGAGGGTGAATCAGAAGAAGTAGACGAAGGAGAAGGAGAAGGTGAAGTCTGGAGGGTGAATCAGAAGAAGCTAAAGAAGGAGAAGGAGAAGGTGAAGTCTGGAGGGTGAATCAGAAGAAGCAGAAGAAGGAGAAGGAGAAGATGAAGTCTGGAGGGTGAATCAGAAGAAGTAGAAGAAGGAGAAGGAGAAGGTGAGGTCTGGAGGGTGAATCAGAAGAAGCAGAAGAAGGAGAAGGAGAAGGTGAAGTCTGGAGGGTGAATCAGAAGAAGCAGAAGAAGGAGAAGGAGAAGGTGAAGTCTGGAGGGTGAATCAGAAGAAGCAGAAGAAGGAGAAGGAGAAGGTGAAGTCAGGAGGGTGAATCAGAAGAAGCAGAAGAAGGAGAAGGAGCAGGTGAAGTCAGGGGGGTGTAGCAGAATAAGTAGAAGAAGGAGAAGGAGAAGGTGAAGTCAGGACGATGAAGCAGAAGAAGCAGAAGAAGGAGAAGGAGAAGGTGAAGCCTGGAGGGCGCAGCAGAAGAAGCAGAAGAAGGAGAAGGAGAAGGTGAAGTCTGGAGTGTGAAGCAGAAGAAGCAGAAGAAGGAGAAGGAGAAGGTGAAGTCTGGAGGGCGCAGCAGAAGAAGCAGAAGAAGGAGAATGAGAAGGTGAAGTCTGGAGGGTGAATCAGAAGAAGCAGAAGAAGGAGAAGGAGAAGGTGAAGTCTGGAGGGTGAATCAGAAGAAGTAGAAGAAGGAGAAGGAGAAGGTGAAGTCTGGAGGGTGAAGCAGAAGAAGTAGAAGAAGGAGAAGGAGAAGGTGAAGTCAGGAGGGTGAATCAGAAGAAGTAGAAGAAGGAGAAGGAGAAGGTGAAGTCAGGAGGGTGAATCAGAAGAAGCAGAAGAAGGAGAAGGAGAAGGTGAAGTCTGGAGGGTGAGTCAGAAGAATCAGAAGAAGGAGAAGGAGAAGGTGAAGTCTGGAGGGTGAATCAGAAGAAGCAGAAGAAAGAGAAGGAGAAGGTGAAGTCTGGAGGGTGAAGCAGAAGAAACAGAAGAAGGAGAAGGAGAAGGTGAAGACTGGAGGGTGAATCAGAAGAAGTAGAAGAAGGAGAAGGAGAAGGTGAAGTCTGGAGGGTGAATCAGAAGAAGTAGAAGAAGGAGAAGGAGAAGTTGAAGTCTGGAGGGTGAATCAGAAGAAGCAGAAGAAGGAGAAGGAGAAGGTGAAGTCTGGAGGGTGAATCAGAAGAAGCAGAAGAAGGAGAAGGAGAAGATGAAGTCTGGAGGGTGAATCAGAAGAAGTAGACGAAGGAGAAGGAGAAGGTGAAGTCTGGAGGGTGAATCAGAAGAAGCAGAAGAAGGAGAAGGAGAAGGTGAAGTCTGGAGGGTGAATCAGAAGAAGTAGAAGAAGGAGAAGGAGAAGGTGAAGTCTGGAGGGTGAATCAGAAGAAGCAGAAGAAGGAGAAGGAGAAGGTGAAGTCTGGAGGGTGAATCAGAAGAAGCAGAAGAAGGAGAAGGAGAAGGTGGAGTCTGGAGGGTGAATCAGAAGAAGTAGAAGAAGAAGAAGGAGAAGTTGAAGTCTGGAGGGTGAAGCAGAAGAAGTAGAAGATGGAGAAGGAGAAGGTGAAGTCAGGAGGGTGAATCAGAAGAAGTAGAAGAAGGAGAAGGAGAAGGTGAAGTCAGGAGGGTGAATCAGAAGAAACAGAAGATGGAGAAGGAGAAGGTGAAGTCTGGAGGGTGAATCAGAAGAATCAGAAGAAGGAGAAGGAGAAGGTGAAGTCTGGAGGGTGAATCAGAAGAAGCAGAGGAAGGAGAAGGAGAAGGTGAAGTCTGGAGGGTGAATCAAAAGAAGCAGAATAAGGAGAAGGAGAAGGTGAAGTCTGGAGGGTGAATCAGAAGAAGCAGAATAAGGAGAAGGAGAAGGTGAAGTCTGGAGGGTGAATCAGAAGAAGCAGAAGAAGGAGAAGGAGAAGGTGAAGTCTGGAGGGTGAATCAGAAGAAGTAGAAGAAGGAGAAGGAGAAGGTGAAGTCTGGAGGTTGAAGCTGAAGAAGTAGAAGAAGGAGAAGGAGAAGGTGAAGTCAGGAGGGTGAATCAGAAGAAGTAGAAGAAGCAGAAGGAGAAGGTGAAGTCAGGAGGGTGAATCAGAAGAAGCAGAAGAAGGAGAAGGAGATGGTGATGTCTGGAGGGTGAATCAGAAGAATCAGAAGAAGGAGAAGCAGAAGGTGAAGTCTGGAGGGTGAATCAGAAGAAGCAGAAGAAAGAGAAGGAGAAGGTGAAGTCTGGAGGGTGAAGCAGAAGAAACAGAAGAAGGAGAAGGAGAAGGTGAAGACTGGAGGGTGAATCAGAAGAAGTAGAAGAAGGAGAAGGAGAAGGTGAAGTCTGGAGGGTGAATCAGAAGAAGTAGAAGAAGGAGAAGGAGAAGGTGAAGTCTGGAGGGTGAATCAGAAGAAGCAGAAGAAGGAGAAGGAGAAGGTGAAGTCTGGAGGGTGAATCAGAAGAAGCAGAAGAAGGAGAAGGAGAAGATGAAGTCTGGAGGGTGAATCGGAAGAAGTAGAAGAAGGAGAAGGAGAAGGTGAAGTCTGGAGGGTGAATCAGAAGAAGTAGAAGAAGGAGAAGGAGAAGTTGAAGTCTGGAGGGTGAATCAGAAGAAGCAGAAGAAGGAGAAGGAGAAGGTGAAGTCTGGAGGGTGAATCAGAAGAAGCAGAAGAAGGAGAAGGAGAAGATGAAGTCTGGAGGGTGAATCAGAAGAAGTAGAAGAAGGAGAAGGAGAAGGTGAAGTCTGGAGGGTGAATCAGAAGAAGTAGAAGAAGGAGAAGGAGAAGATGAAGTCTGGAGGGTGAATCAGAAGAAACAGAAGAAGGAGCAGGAGAAGGTGAAGTCTGGAGGGTGAATCAGAAGAAGTAGAAGAAGGAGAAGGAGAAGGTGTAGTCTGGAGGGTGAATCAGAAGAAGTAGACGAAGGAGAAGGAGAAGGTGAAGTCTGGAGGGTGAATCAGAAGAAGCAGAAGAAGGAGAAGGTGAAGTCTGGAGGGTGAATCAGAAGAAGTAGAAGAAGGAGAAGGAGAAGGTGAAGTCTGGAGGGTGAATCAGAAGAAGCAGAAGAAGGAGAAGGAGAAGGTGAAGTCTGGAGGGTGAATCAGAAGAAGCAGAAGAAGGAGAAGGAGAAGGTGAAGTCTGGAGGGTGAATCAGAAGAAGTAGATGAAGGAGAAGGAGAAGGTGAAGTCTGGAGGGTGAATCAGAAGAAGCAGAAGAAGGAGATGGAGAAGGTGAAGTCTGGAGGGTGAATCAGAAGACGTAGAAGAAGGAGAAGGAGAAGGTGAAGTCTGGAGGGTGAATCAGAAGAAGCAGAAGAAGGAGAAGGAGAAGGTGAAGTCTGGAGGGTGAATCAGAAGAAGCAGAAGAAGGAGAAGGAGAAGATGAAGTCTGGAGGGTGATTCAGAAGAAGCAGAATAAGGAGAAGGAGAAGGTGAAGTCTGGAGGGTGAATCAGAAGAAGCAGAAGAAGGAGAAGGAGAAGGTGAAGTCTGGAGGGTGAATCAGAAGAAGTAGAAGAAGGAGAAGGAGAAGGTGAAGTCTGGAGGGTGAATCAGAAGAAGTAGAAGAAGGAGAAGGAGAAGGTGAAGTCTGGAGGGTGAATCAGAAGAAGTAGAAGAAGGAGAAGGAGAAGGTGAAGTCTGGAGGGTGAAGCAGAAGAAGTAGAAGAAGGAGAAGGAGAAGGTGAAGTCAGGAGGGTGAATCAGAAGATGTAGAAGAAGGACAAGGAGAAGGTGAAGTCAGGAGGGTGAATCAGAAGAAGCAGAAGAAGGAGAAGGAGAAGGTGAAGTCTGGAGGGTGAATCAGAAGAAGTAGAAGAAGGAGAAGGAGAAGGTGAAGTCTGGAGGGTGAATCAGAAGAAGCAGAAGAAGGAGAAGGAGAAGGTGAAGTCTGGAGGGTGAATCAGAAGAAGCAGAAGAAGGAGAAGGAGAAGGTGAAGTCTGGAGGGTGAATCAGAAGAAGCAGAATAAGGAGAAGGAGAAGGTTAAGTCTGGAGGGTGAATCAGAAGAAGCAGAAGAAGGAGAAGGAGAAGGTGAAGTCTGGAGGGTGAATCAGAAGAAGTAGAAGAAGGAGAAGGAGAAGGTGAAGTCTGGAGGGTGAAGCAGAAGAAGTAGAAGAAGGAGAAGGAGAAGGTGAAGTCAGGAGGGTGAATCAGAAGAAGTAGAAGAAGGAGAAGGAGAAGGTGAAGTCAGGAGGGTGAATCAGAAGAAGCAGAAGAAGGAGATAGAGAAGGTGAAGTCTGGAGGTTGAATCAGAAGAATCAGAAGAAGGAGAAGGAGAAGGTGAAGTCTGGAGGGTGAAGCAGAAGAAGCAGAAGAAAGAGAAGGAGAAGGTGAAGTCTGGAGGGTGAAGCAGAAGAAACAGAAGAAGGAGAAGGAGAAGGTGAAGACTGGAGGGTGAATCAGAAGAAGTAGAAGAAGGAGAAGGAGAAGGTGAAGTCTGGAGGGTGAATCAGAAGAAGTAGAAGAAGGAGAAGGAGAAGGTGAAGTCTGGAGGGTGAATCAGAAGAAGCAGAAGAAGGAGAAGGAGAAGGTGAAGTCTGGAGGGTGAATCAGAAGAAGCAGAAGAAGGAGAAGGAGAAGATGAAGTCTGGAGGGTGAATCAGAAGAAGTAGAAGAAGGAGAAGGAGAAGGTGAGGTCTGGAGGGTGAATCAGAAGAAGCAGAAGAAGGAGAAGGAGAAGGTGAAGTCTGGAGGGTGAATCAGAAGAAGCAGAAGAAGGAGAAGGAGAAGGTGAAGTCTGGAGGGTGAATCAGAAGAAGCAGAAGAAGGAAAAGGAGAAGGTGAAGTCAGGAGGGTGAATCAGAAGAAGCAGAAGAAGGAGAACGAGAAGGAGAAGTTAGGAGGGTGAATCAGAAGAAGCAGAAGAAGGAGAAGGAGCAGGTGAAGTCAGGGGGGTGTAGCAGAAGAAGTAGAAGAAGGAGAAGGAGAAGGTGAAGTCAGGACGGTGAAGCAGAAGAAGCAGAAGAAGGAGAAGGAGAAGGTGAAGCCTGGAGGGCGCAGCAGAGGAAGCAGAAGAAGGAGAAGGAGAAGGTGAAGTCTGGAGTGTGAAGCAGAAGAAGCAGAAGAAGGAGAAGGAGAAGGTGAAGTCTGGA
Source organism: Somniosus microcephalus (assembly GCF_052327205.1). Taxonomy (NCBI): domain Eukaryota; kingdom Metazoa; phylum Chordata; class Chondrichthyes; order Squaliformes; family Somniosidae; genus Somniosus; species Somniosus microcephalus. The sequence goes on from NW_028225939.1 coordinate 100,289, forward strand.
TGGCGCAGCAGAAGAAGCAGAAGAAGGAGAATGAGAAGGTGAAGTCTGGAGGGTGAATCAGAAGAAGCAGAAGAAGGAGAAGGAGAAGGTGAAGTCTGGAGGTTGAATCAGAAGAAGTAGAAGAAGGAGAAGGAGAAGGTGAAGTCAGGAGGGTGAATCAGAAGATGTAGAAGAAGGAGAAGGCGAAGGTGAAGTCAGGAGGGTGAATCAGAAGAAGCAGAAGAAGGAGAAGGAGAAGATGAAGTCTGGAGGGTGAATCAGAAGAAGTAGAAGAAGTAGAAGGAGAAGGTGAAGTCTGGACGGTGAATCAGAAGAAGCAGAAGAAGGAGAAGGAGAAGGTGAAGTCTGGAGGGTGAATCAGAAGAAGCAGAAGAAGGAGAAGGAGAAGGTGAAGTCTGGAGGGTGAATCAGAAGAAGCAGAATAAGGAGAAGGAGAAGGTTAAGTCTGGAGGGTGAATCAGAAGAAGCAGAAGAAGGAGAAGGAGAAGGTGAAGTCTGGAGGGTGAATCAGAAGAAGTAGAAGAAGGAGAAGGAGAAGGTGAAGTCTGGAGGGTGAAGCAGAAGAAGTAGAAGAAGGAGAAGGAGAAGGTGAAGTCAGGAGGGTGAATCAGAAGAAGTAGAAGAAGGAGAAGGAGAAGTTGAAGTCTGGAGGGTGAAGCAGAAGAAGCAGAAGAAAGAGAAGGAGAAGGTGAAGTCTGGAGGGTGAAGCAGAAGAAACAGAAGAAGGAGAAGGAGAAGGTGAAGACTGGAGGGTGAATCAGAAGAAGCAGAAGAAGGAGAAGGAGAAGGTGAAGTCTGGAGTTTGAATCAGAAGAAGTAGAAGAAGGAGAAGGAGAAGGTGAAGTCTGGAGGGTGAAGCAGAAGAAGTAGAAGAAGGAGAAGGAGAAGGTGAAGTCAGGAGGGTGAATCAGATGAAGTAGAAGAAGGAGAAGGAGAAGGTGAAGTCAGGAGGGTGAATCAGAAGAAGCAGAAGAAGGAGAAGGAGAAGGTGACGTCTGGAGGGTGAATCAGAAGAATCAGAAGAAGGAGAAGGAGAAGGTGAAGTCTGGAGGGTGAATCAGAAGAAGCAGAAGAAAGAGAAGGAGAAGGTGAAGTCTGGAGGGTGAAGCAGAAGAAACAGAAGAAGGAGAAGGAGAAGGTGAAGACTGGAGGGTGAATCAGAAGAAGTAGAAGAAGGAGAAGGAGAAGGTGAAGTCTGGAGGGTGAATCAGAAGAAGTAGAAGAAGGAGAAGGAGAAGTTGAAGTCTGGAGGGTGAATCAGAAGAAGCAGAAGAAGGAGAAGGAGAAGGTGAAGTCTGGAGGGTGAATCAGAAGAAGCAGAAGAAGGAGAAGGAGAAGATGAAGTCTGGAGGGTGAATCAGAAGAAGTAGAAGAAGGAGAAGGAGAAGGTGAAGTCTGGAGGGTGAATCAGAAGAAGTAGAAGAAGGAGAAGGAGAACATGAAGTCTGGAGGGTGAATCAGAAGAAACAGAAGAAGGAGAAGGAGAAGGTGAAGTCTGGAGGGTGAATCAGAAGAAGTAGAAGAAGGAGAAGGAGAAGGTGTAGTCTGGAGGGTGAATCAGAAAAAGTAGACGAAGGAGAAGGAGAAGGTGAAGTCTGGAGGGTGAATCAGAAGAAGGAGAAGAAGGAGAAGGAGAAGGTGAAGTCTGGAGGGTGAATCAGATGAAGTAGAAGAAGGAGAAGGAGAAGGTGAAGTCTGGAGGGTGAATCGGAAGAAGCAGAAGAAGGAGAAGGAGAAGGTGAAGTCTGGAGGGTGAATCAGAAGAAGCAGAAGAAGGAGAAGGAGAAGGTGAAGTCTGGAGGGTGAATCAGAAGAAGTAGAAGAAGGAGAAGGAGAAGTTGAAGTCTGGAGGGTGAAGCAGAGGAAGTAGAAGATGGAGAAGGAGAAGGTGAAGTCAGGAGGGTGAATCAGAAGATGTAGAAGAAGGAGAAGGAGAAGTTGAAGTCAGGAGGGTGAATCAGAAGAAGCAGTAGAAGGAGAAGGAGAAGGTGAAGTCTGGAGGGTGAATCAGAAGAAGTAGAAGAAGGAGAAGGAGAAGGTGAAGTCTGGAGGGTGAATCAGAAGAAGCAGAAGAAGGAGAAGGAGAAGGTGAAGTCTGGAGGATGAATCAGAAGAAGCAGAAGAAGGAGAAGGAGAAGGTGAAGTCTGGAGGGTGAATCAGAAGAAGCAGAATAAGGAGAAGGAGAAGGTTAAGTCTGGAGGGTGAATCAGAAGAAGCAGAAGAAGGAGAAGGAGAAGGTGAAGTCTGGAGGGTGAATCAGAAGAAGTAGAAGAAGGAGAAGGAGAAGGTGAAGTCTGGAGGGTGAAGCAGAAGAGGTAGAAGAAGGAGAAGGAGAAGGTGAAGTCAGGAGGGTGAATCAGAAGAAGTAGAAGAAGGAGAAGGAGAAGGTGAAGTCAGGAGGGTGAATCAGAAGAAGCAGAAGAAGGAGATAGAGAAGGTGAAGTCTGGAGGGTGAATCAGAAGAATCAGAAGAAGGAGAAGGAGAAGGTGAAGTCTGGAGGGTGAAGCAGAAGAAGCAGAAGAAAGAGAAGGAGAAGGTGAAGTCTGGAGGGTGAAGCAGAAGAAACAGAAGAAGGAGAAGGAGAAGGTGAAGACTGGAGGGTGAATCAGAAGAAGTAGAAGAAGGAGAAGGAGAAGGTGAAGTCTGGAGGGTGAATCAGAAGAAGTAGAAGAAGGAGAAGGAGAAGGTGAAGTCTGGAGGGTGAATCAGAAGAAGCAGAAGAAGGAGAAGGAGAAGGTGAAGTCTGGAGGGTGAATCAGAAGAAGCAGAAGAAGGAGAAGGAGAAGATGAAGTCTGGAGGGTGAATCAGAAGAAGTAGAAGAAGGAGAAGGAGAAGGTGAGGTCTGGAGGGTGAATCAGAAGAAGCAGAAGAAGGAGAAGGAGAAGGTGAGGTCTGGAGGGTGAATCAGAAGAAGCAGAAGAAGGAGAAGGAGAAGGTGAAGTCTGGAAGGTGAATCAGAAGAAGCAGAAGAAGGAGAAGGAGAAGGTGAAGTCAGGAGGGTGAATCAGAAGAAGCAGAATAAGGAGAAGGAGAAGGTGAAGTTAGGAGGGTGAATCAGAAGAAGCAGAAGAAGGAGAAGGAGCAGGTGAAGTCAGGGGGGTGTAGCAGAAGAAGTAGAAGAAGGAGAAGGAGAAGGTGAAGTCAGGACGGTGAAGTAGAAGAAGCAGAAGAAGGAGAAGGAGAAGGTGAAGCATGGAGGGCGCAGCAGAAGAAGCAGAAGAAGGAGTAGGAGAAGGTGAAGTCTGGAGGGTGAATCAGAAGAAGCAGAAGAAGGAGAAGGAGAAGGTGAAGTCTGGAGGTTGAATCAGAAGAAGTAGAAGAAGGAGAAGGAGAAGGTGAAGTCTGGAGGGTGAAGCAGAAGAAGTAGAAGAAGGAGAAGGAGAAGGTGAAGTCAGGAGGGTGAATCAGAAGAAGTAGAAGAAGGAGAAGGAGAAGGTGAAGTCAGGAGGGTGAATCAGAAGAAGCAGAAGAAGGAGAAGGAGAAGGTGAAGTCTGGAGGGTGAATCAGAAGAATCAGAAGAAGGAGAAGGAGAAGGTAAAGTCTGGAGGGTGAATCAGAAGAAGCAGAAGAAAGAGAAGGAGAAGGTGAAGTCTGGAGGGTGAAGCAGAAGAAACAGAAGAAGGAGAAGGAGAAGGTGAAGACTGGAGGGTGAATCAGAAGAAGTAGAAGAAGGAGAAGGAGAAGGTGAAGTCTGGAGGGGGAATCAGAAGAAGTAGAAGAAGGAGAAGGAGAAGTTGAAGTCTGGAGGGTGAATCAGAAGAAGCAGAAGAAGGAGAAGGAGAAGGTGAAGTCTGGAGGGTGAATCAGAAGAAGCAGAAGAAGGAGAAGGAGAAGATGAAGTCTGGAGGGTGAATCAGAAGAAGTAGAAGAAGGAGAAGGAGAAGGTGAAGTCTGGAGGGTGAATCAGAAGAAGTAGTTGAAGGAGAAGGTGAAGATGAAGTCTGGAGGGTGAATCAGAAGAAACAGAAGAAGGAGAAGGAGAAGGTGAAGTCTGGAGGGTGAATCAGAAGAAGTAGAAGAAGGAGAAGGAGAAGGTGTAGTCTGGAGGGTGAATCAGAAGAAGTAGACGAAGGAGAAGGAGAAGGTGAAGTCTGGAGGGTGAATCAGAAGAAGCAGAAGAAGGAGAAGGAGAAGGTGAAGTCTGGAGGATGAATCAGATGAAGTAGAAGAAGGAGAAGGAGAAGGTGAAGTCTGGAGGGTGAATCAGAAGAAGCAGAAGAAGGAGAAGGAGAAGGTGAAGTCTGGAGGGTGAATCAGAAGAAGCAGAAGAAGGAGAAGGAGAAGGTGAAGTCTGGAGGGTGAATCAGAAGAAGTAGAAGAAGGAGAAGGAGAAGTTGAAGTCTGGAGGGTGAAGCAGAGGAAGTAGAAGATGGAGAAGGAGAAGCTGAAGTCAGGAGGGTGAATCAGAAGAAGTAGAAGAAGGAGAAGGAGAAGGTGAAGTCAGGAGGGTGAATCAGAAGAAGCAGAAGATGGAGAAGGAGAAGGTGAAGTCTGGAGGGTGAATCAGAAGAATCAGAAGAAGGAGAAGGAGAAGGTGAAGTCTGGAGGGTGAATCAGAAGAAGCAGAGGAAGGAGAAGGAGAAGGTGAAGTCTGGAGGGTGAATCAGAAGAAGCAGAATAAGGAGAAGGAGAAGGTGAAGTCTGGAGGGTGAATCAGAAGAAGCAGAATAAGGAGAAGGAGAAGGTGAAGTCTGGAGGGTGAATCAGAAGAAGCAGAAGAAGGAAAAGGAGAAGGTGAAGTCTGGAGGGTGAATCAGAAGAAGCAGAAGAAGGAGAAGGAGAAGGTGAAGTCTGGAGGGTGAAGCAGAAGAAGGAGAAGAAGGAGAAGGAGAAGGTGAAGTCAGGAGGGTGAATCAGAAGAAGTAGAAGAAGGAGAAGGAGAAGGTGAAGTCAGGAGGGTGAATCAGAAGAAGCAGAAGAAGGAGAAGGAGAAGGTGAAGTCTGGAGGGTGAATCAGAAGAATCAGAAGAAGGAGAAGGAGAAGGTGAAGTCTGGAGGGTGAATCAGAAGAAGCAGAAGAAAGAGAAGGAGAAGGTGAAGTCTGGAGGGTGAAGCAGAAGAAACAGAAGAAGGAGAAGGAGAAGGTGAAGACTGGAGGGTGAATCAGAAGAAGTAGAAGAAGGAGAAGGAGAAGGTGAAGTCTGGAGGGTGAATCAGAAGAAGTAGAAGAAGGAGAAGGATAAGGTGAAGTCTGGAGGGTGAATCAGAAGAAGCAGAAGAAGGAGAAGGAGAAGGTGAAGTCTGGAGGGTGAATCAGAAGAAGCAGAAGAAGGAGAAGGAGAAGATGAAGTCTGGAGGGTGAATCGGAAGACGTAGAAGAACGAGAAGGAGAAGGTGAAGTCTGGAGGGTGAATCAGAAGAAGCAGAGGAAGGAGAAGGAGAAGGTAAAGTCTGGAGGGTGAATCAGAAGAATCAGAAGAAGGAGAAGGAGAAGGTGAAGTCTGGAGGGTGAATCAGAAGAATCAGAAGAAGGAGAAGGAGAAGGTGAAGTCTGGAGGGTGAATCAGAAGAAGCAGAGGAAGGAGAAGGAGAAGGTGAAGTCTGGAGGGTGAATCAGAAGAAGCAGAATAAGGAGAAGGAGAAGGTGAAGTCTGGAGGGTGAATCAGAAGAAGCAGAATAAGGAGAAGGAGAAGGTGAAGTCTGGAGGGTGAATCAGAAGAAGCAGAAGAAGGAGAAGGAGAAGGTGAAGTCTGGAGGGTGAATCAGAAGAAGCAGAAGAAGGAGAAGGAGAAGGTGAAGTCTGGAGGGTGAAGCAGAAGAAGGAGAAGAAGGAGAAGCAGAAGGTGAAGTCAGGAGGGTGAATCAGAAGAAGTAGAAGAAGGAGAAGGAGAAGGTGAAGTCAGGAGGGTGAATCAGAAGAAGCAGAAGAAGGAGAAGGAGAAGGTGAAGTCTGGAGGGTGAATCAGAAGAATCAGAAGAAGGAGAAGGAGAAGGTGAAGTCTGGAGGGTGAATCAGAAGAAGTAGAAGAAGGAGAAGGAGAAGGTGAAGTCTGGAGGGTGAATCAGAAGAAGGAGAAGAAGGAGAAGGAGAAGGTGAAGTCTGGAGGGTGAATCAGAAGAAGTAGAAGAAGGAGAAGGAGAAGGTGAAGTCTGGAGGGTGAATCAGAAGAAGGAGAAGAAGGAGAAGGAGAAGGTGAAGTCTGGAGGGTGAATCAGAAGAAGCAGAAGAAGGAGAAGGAGAAGGTGAAGTCTGGAGGGTGAATCAGAAGAAGCAGAAGAAGGAGAAGGAGAAGATGAAGTCTGGAGGGTGAATCGGAAGAAGTAGAAGAAGGAGAAGGAGAAGGTGAAGTCTGGTGGGTGAATCAGAAGAAGTAGAAGAAGGAGAAGGAGAAGTTGAAGTCTGGAGGGTGAATCAGAAGAAGCAGAAGAAGGAGAAGGAGAAGGTGAAGTCTGGAGGGTGAATCAGAAGAAGCAGAAGAAGGAGAAGGAGAAGATGAAGTCTGGAGGGTGAATCAGAAGAAGTAGAAGAAGGAGAAGGAGAAGGTGAAGTCTGGAGGGTGAATCAGAAGATGTAGAAGAAGGAGAAGGAGAAGATGAAGTCTGGAGGGTGAATCAGAAGAAACAGAAGAAGGAGAAGGAGAAGATGAAGTCTGGAGGGTGAATCAGAAGAAGAAGAAGAAGGAGAAGGAGAAGGTGTAGTCTGGAGGGTGAATCAGAAGAAGTAGACGAAGGAAAAGGAGAAGGTGAAGTCTGGAGGGTGAATCAGAAGAAGCAGAAGAAGGAGAAGGAGAAGGTGAAGTCTGGAGGGTGAATCAGAAGAAGTAGAAGAAGGAGAAGGAGAAGGTGAAGTCTGGAGGGTGAATCAGAAGAAGCAGAAGAAGGAGAAGGAGAAGGTGAAGTCTGGAGGGTGAATCAGAAGAAGCAGAAGAAGGAGAAGGTGAAGTCTGGAGGGTGAATCAGAAGAAGTAGAAGAAGGAGAAGGAGAAGTTGAAGTCTGGAGGGTGAAGCAGAAGAAGTAGAAGAAGGAGAAGGAGAAGGTGAAGTCAGGAGGGTGAATCAGAA
>NW_028225940.1:0-107088 GCF_052327205.1 Somniosus microcephalus
GGACACAGTCTGGTCCTTCATTATTTGAAATACCTAAAATTAAATCTCCCCAAAGTCTATGGGCTCGATTTTGCCAGGCCCCGAGGAGGAGGGATTGGAGGCGTGTGAGGTTGGTAAAATCACAAAAAATGGCGGGCGGGCCCGATTCCGTCTCCGAGCAATTTTCCCAAACGCGTGTTTTCTGACCCCATTTCCATCCCACTTCCAAAAGGTGGGATAGGCCCTTAAGGCCCTTAACAACCAGTTAAGTGCCTCTATAATCCCATTTTGAGAGGCCTTTCTGATTTTACCACTTTTCCCACGTCCTGCACGGCTCCTCTGGAACACGCCAGTTAATCCTGGCGGCCTCACAAGTGGATTGCTTGCTAACAACTGCAGCTCCACCATTAAAAAGGAGTTTTCAGCAATCATCATTTGCAGGTGGCAGAATTTTGTTGTCTCAGGTCTGGGGGAACATTTAGCAGGCATACCCATTGTTGTGAAAGTTTGGAGCCTGACACCCATCTCCTGTGTGACCTCCTGGGAAACCCCTCTCGCCACCTTGACTGAGCGCTTCCTCAACTGAGGCATATACCAGAAGCATGGGAACCATTTATTTCCCTTCCTCCTGGACATCAGATTCGGACAAAGTCCAGCCACGGCAGCAGCAGAACCATGAACAACAGCACCACCATCAGCAGCAGCAACAATAGGAGCACCAAGCTGCTGCTCACCCAGCTGAAGCTGCACAGGCCAGAAAGCCCCAGCGCGCGACCATATTGCTGCCCGGGATGCAAGGGACGCACTCACCTTGGTCAGATCTGCTTAGCCTGCACAATCAAACACGTTTGCCTTGCACCTTCTTATCAGACCATCGACAATGGCCAAGAACCTGCGGATTCCTATCACTCTGACCACTATACTGACAATTGCAAGTCGCCCTAAAGGCCTCAATGTGTAAGTCCCATTAGCGAAATGACACCGGCCACAACTGCAACAGTTCGCCATCAGAATTTTTTATGACAAATAAGCAACTGATGGCTTTTCAAAATTAAACACAACAGCCCAGAAATTCATGTCGGGGGCTTCCCGCGGGTGCAAGCCCCCGACTTACACTTACCCTAGCGCGCCGGCAGTTGAGGCCTGGGCCTGCATGCATTTCCTCTCTGTGGCCCGGTCCAGCTCCCGGCGCGCTGTGCTTGCGTGACCCAGCGGTGTACTTAGTGCGATGCGTCGGCTGGGATCACGTGAGCACTGGGCAACCAATCAGAGGAGGGAAAAGTCCATTCATGAGTTTGACAGAACGAACTGTCAAACTCATGAAAACTCCGGGTGCCCAAAACAGTACTTAACCTTAAAATAAATTTGAAAAAAAACATCACACTATTTAAATCAACTATAAATACCATTAAATAACTATTTTAAACAATAATTTAAACTTTTGAAAAAAATAATTTTATAAAAAATCGGGGCTAAAAATACACTTACCTTACTGTAAAGTATTTTAAAATAATAAACCTGTGGAAAAAATGTTCTAATTTTAATTAATTCACCACTTACCTTTTAAAATGAAGTCCTTATGTCTGGTTTTTAATGTGTAAAATGTAGAGGCCTTCACGCACGGGCAAACCTGTAAAAAAAGAGGAAGTTCAACGCGCACGCGCAGACTCCTGCGCATGCGCGTTCGACCTCTGAACCCCTTGGTTCAGAGGATCGGAAATGCCGGTTTGCCGCGCATGCATAGTGCATGCAAGAAACCGGCACTTCCATCGGGTCCACACGTGAGTACTCCATCCGTACTCACGCGTTGGGACCCGAATTTCTGGGCCATTATTACACGCAAGTGACTACCCTTGTGACTACTTGTGCATTATCTTCCTCTTACGCATGCTCCTACGTGATGCTTCCCCTGTGGCTTCAGCAGATGTGGAGACCCCTTGCTCACTTTCTTGCTGCTCCTGTCTCTACACCTTTGGTGGGCGTCCTCTTGGGTTGTGAGCCTGTGAGGGCTCGGCAACAGTCTGCTGCTCCTGCGGCTGTGCAGGAGTTGAGACGCCGATCTCAGTTGGGTGGGACTCTGATGGGGCTCTGACCGAGGGCTCTGAAATTGCATGGTCGTGTGAGCGCTTGGAGAGGAGCCCCCACTTCCTTGTTGTCTGCCACCAACATCGCACTCATGGGTCAGCCCCACTTCAGAGCTAGCAAGTGTCTTGTCAGCACCTTGCTGCACTGCAGGGGGGCCATGAGGACCCATTTCTGCACTGGGAATCCTACTCCAGAAGACTTGCAAGAAAGTCTGGTATGTTTGCTCAATAGCTGACCATCGATCCTCAAGAGATGTCAGTCTATTCTGAACAATTACCATGTTTTCCATACCCTGGCGACTAATCTCCTCCATGGACGTAGCCATCCTCTCCTCTACCATAGCCATCCTCTCCTCTACGGTAGCCAGCCTTACCATGGAGGTAGCCATCCTTTCCAAGGAGGTTGCCATCCTTTCCGTGGTGATGCGTTCATGAGCCAACGCCTCCACAAAGACTCTGTTCATGTTAGCAATGGACTCCTCCATTCGCTCCACACTCGCAGTGACCCTGGAGACAAACCCTGCCAGAGACTCCTGCACCTGTTCCTGCACCGCTCTCCTTCTGAATGGACCCGGAGGCACAGGGTCGACATGCAGCAGAGCCGACCTGGGAGCGTCCTCTCCACTGCGACGAGGGCTCTCCACTGTTGTCCCTGTCTCCACCATCTGCTGATGCTCACTTGTGAGCTGTGATACACCAGGTGACAACTTTATTCTATGTCCCGAAGGTCCCACCGAGGCGTGAGTGTCTGCGCTGGTGCAGGGTGCGCTTAATTCTGCTGACGGTGCACCCTCAGAGGTTGCAGCTTCCACTGAGGAGTCTGGAAGCTCAGGCTCTTCCTACTGGACAGTGGGGACGGGGACTCTCGATGGTCCTGTGGGGGAGTAAAAGAAAGAGTTGGAGATGTGAGGTAAATGTTGCATTGAATTGTGCAGGTGATCATAAGTCAATCTGTTAGAGCATCAGAATCATTATCAGTGACTCATGCCATGTCAATGAGAGAGATGCCAAACTATTCTGTCACCAGCTTGCTGTGATGCGCCTGCCTGTCCGTCCCTCACTTGGGAATCCTCCTCGATCCTGGCAATTTCCAGGGCTGCCTCCTCTGGGGTGGTGAGCTGGGCTACTGAGGGTGGCCCTCCTCCTGTCATTGCTCTTTCCTTCTTATTGTGTGCTCTCTTTTCCTGCAATGAGGGACACAAGTGGAGTTTGAGTGAGAATGAAGGAGTGAGTGTAGAGAATCCATAGCATAGATGCTTAGAAAGGAGACAAAGGTCCCTCACACATGTGTATTGTAAGTTGTTGTCATTGCGTCACAGTGATAGGGAGTGTGAGGGCTGCATGGTCGAATAGTTAAGTGAATGTGACCATAGAGAGAGAGGGAATGGGTAAGTCAGTGTCAAGTGGGATGTGGAGGAAGAGGTTGGCAAAGCAGAATGCTGGTGAGGAGAGGCAATGGGGATGAGATTGAGGGTGATGAGAAAGTCATACTCACATTTCCTGTGCGGAGAAGGTCATGAAACCTCTTCCTGCACCGCAGCCAGGTTCTGCAGCACATAGAGATGGCATTGACCTTCTGGGCCACTTGCAGCCACACAGCTTTAGTCTGTTGTGGTGGCTTTTTTCTCCCTGAGGAAGGGAAGAGCACCTCCTTATTAGATCTTGCTCCCTGCACCAGAGCTTGGAGGGAGGGCTCATCAAAGCGAGGTGCACACTTTTGCTTGCTGGTGGACATGGTCGGTAAATGAAGTCCTTCATACAATGTCCAAAGCGTTTCCAGTCTCCAGAAAAAGCAAGGCTGCTTGCAGGCCTTAAATCCAGCAGCACTGATGATGTCATCGGAGGCGACTTTCAGGATGGAAAGACTAATTGGGCCAGGGGTTCCCACACACTGGAAATCAAGTGCCCAATTAGGGGAAAATTGCTCCTTTTTCCTACTTCACATCGGAGTCGGGGTCCTGACATGAAAACCACCTGACACGCCGCAGCCCGACCCCAATGGCAAAATCTAGCCCTGTGCATTTCTAGAGTAAAAAGATGCGGCTCTCTAATGCTGATCTGCCCCGTCTACTTTACACTTGCTAATTGTATATAACTGATCAGAAAGACTAATCTCATGTGATTTTCCACTATAATGTAAGTTTTTCGCAAGAGAGTAATTAAGACTTAATATAAAATGGTTAATAAGCACACGATCTGTAAAACATAAAGAAAAAACTGCTGAATTTGAATTTTTTTAATGTAATACTTTTTGTAATATATTTAAATTTCAATTCTAAAAGTAATTCAATTATTCATTCTTATATTGCTTGCAACTAAAATTTCCTTATGTAAATATTGTGACCACAATTACATCACTTCCTAACCATGAATGACCTTGTATGGGAAAATATTCATGTAGAAATTTATGGCTATAACAAATAATTTATATTTATGAAACAATAAAATGTTAAACCATCTGCTACATTATGTTAATTATAGCAGGACACAAAATATAAAACAGGACCACGCGTGACAGATGTTTCCAGAAAGTATATATGACACACAAATCAGATTCCACTGTCAAGTTGATGTGTTATACTTGAAATTAAAAGAATACCATCACGGTGAAAATAAATCCAAAATACAAAGAGTATAAACACAGAAGATGAGTGTCACAGAAGATGATTTGACACAAAAGGTTAGTGACAAATCCTCTTGCTTTGTTCGCTGGCCAGGAGCAATCCAAGGATGAGACAGACAGGAAAGACATTTGTGTTCCATGGTTTAATTTTTAACACCCGTTTCCTGGCTGCAGGGTGGGAAAAGAAAATTGGAGTGGGTGGATGCTCGAGCAGCATGTAAGCACTGGCATAGACTGCTTGGGCGAAATGCTTTTTCTGTGTTGCGCATTGAACGTGAAGAAAACTATTATGTGATGTGGCAAATGAACATGCTGCACCATTGTAACATTTTCTTCTTCTTTCCCACAGGTCCACAGCAACTTGATGAAACGGGGGCTGTAGAGGGCACTGAGGTGGCGACTAAGCGTAAGGAGGAGGAACGGTGGGTGGGGGACCAGGAGGAGGAAGCGTAGGCTGTTCATCCCGGGCGCGAGGGCAGGAGAAGTGGCATTGGCACTTCTGTCCCCACACTGCACCTTGAAGGAGGGACCGCAGTCAACTTCCCCACAGCCCCCTGGGAGCCCAACTTCCTATCCAGCTCCCAGCACCTTTGCCTCTGCACAAGGCACACTTGTCTCCCCCTCTCACAGGCAGCCGTGAAGCTGCTTCCGTGGGGCCTGTGAGAGGGGACTCAGTTTCTCAGTCCAAACTGGCGGGGCATGAGGATATGGGAGAGCTGTGCCACGGTCCATTGTAGGACTGTGTAAACTTCAAGTCCGCTGTGAGGATGACTGGGATAAAGACTACAGGGGTCCAACACTGAGGAGGAGGATGATTGAGGAGTATCGTAGGTATCTGAAACATCTCAGGTTCATCATCCACCAGATAATGTTCCGCAATGAGACAATAGGGCAGAAGCTGGACAGCCTCTGCCAGGTTGTTACATTGGCAGTTGACTTGCTTGCCACAAGTACAACTGTATTGCAGCTGATGTCCGTGTCATCCCCTTGCTGGGCCACCTGCTGCGGAGATAGTCCAGGGTCATGAGGGACATACTATTGACAAGCAGGAAGGCAGCTGTTCCCAACGCCACCTCCTTCTAACCCAAGGCTTTGTGCCAGATGCACAAGCCTTGCAGGACCCGGCTGCTGCGGATGACCCTCCAGCAACTGCCCCAGCACCCTAGAGATATCCAGGTCGGCATCCTCCAGATCAACTGGCATCTCATCTGCCAGGTTCAGGGACAGCCCTTGCTGCAGGGCAAAATTGAGCAGTGTGCAGCAGATTGCCACAATCCTTGCCACTTTGCTAGGCGATTACTCTAAAATGCCCCCCAACCTGTTCCGGTACCATGGGAGTCTCACGACGAGAAGGGACTTTTATCAGTTCTGGTGATGCCAGTGGCGGATAGTGTAAATCATCCAGCAATTTGCAGAGAATCAGAATTCATAGCTCTTTTACCTCTTTTACTCTGTAAATGCCTGGATTTTTTATGAATTAATAATGAGGTGTGTCATTAATGCGTCATTCTAATGACATGACTTAACAGCTGTTTCTGGCCTATTGTGATTTTCATTATATCTATTATGAACAGTTTTAGAATGTTATTTCAGATATTTGCTTCTGTAATTTTATAACTGAAATTGTCACAGTTTTCACCAACATTCTTGGTAAAATAAGAACAAACTAAAGGGCCTTTTGGCATTTTCCAAGCGTGCTGATTTTGGGTTTTAAAAGGACTGAATGAGAAAAATTTGCAGAGAATTACTAAACCTGCTAAAATCTTACAAGTGGTGAGGATATAAATATTTGGTAGGTGCTATTGAAACAGTTTGCTGCACAGATGGCTACAGCAGAAGTGTTACTGTAAGAATATCAATATGTACATAGTGATTAATTAATAATTAATGGTGTGGGAACAGATGGATTCCATTTTCATGTTCAGAATAGGGCTTCACAGTCTCCAAAGATCTATTAAGAGGGATTGTTGTCACCAAGGTACTGTTGAAATATTCACACAGGAATATGATAGGATGTATTAACAGAATATGAGAGTACAATATGACAATACAAAGCTAGGTGGGAAAGTAAGCTGTGATGTCACACAGAACTTACAAAGGGATATAGACAGGTTAAGTGAGTGGGCAATAAGGTGGCAGATGGAGGATAATGTGACGAAATGTGAGGTTATTCACTTTGGTAGGAAGAATAGAAAAACAGAATATGTTTTAAATGGTGAGAAGTTATTAAATGTTGGTGTTCAGAGAGATTTGGGTGTCCTCGTACAGGAAACACAGAAAGTTAGTATGGCATGTTGGCCTTTATTGCAATGGGGTAGGAGTACAAGAAAAAGGAAGTCTTACTACAATTGTACAGGGCTTTGGCGAGACCACACCTGGAGTACTGGGCACAGTTTGGGTCTCCTTATCTCAGAAAGAACATACCTGTCTTAGAGGCGGTGCAATGAAGGTTCACCAGATTGATCCCTGGGGTGAGAGGATTGTCCTGTGACGAGAGATTGAGTAGATTGGGCCTAAACTATCTGGAGTTTAGAAGACTGAGAGGTGATCTCATTGAAACATACAAGATTCTGAGGGGGATTGACAGGGTAGATGCTGAGAAGTTGTTTCCCCTGGCTGGAGAGTCTAGAACTAGGGGACATAGTCTCAGGATAAGGGGCTGGCCATTTAAAACTGAGATGAATTTCTTCACTCAGAGGGTTGTGAATCTTTGGAATTCTCGACCCCAAAAGGTGTGGATGTTATGTCATTGAGATAGGTAGATTTTTGGACTCTAGGGGAATCAAGGGATATGGAGATCGGGCTAGAAAGTGGAGTTGAGGTCGAAGATCAGCCATGATCTTATAGAATGGTGGAGCAGACTTGAAGGGCCGTAGCCCTACTCCTGCTCCTAATTCTTATGTTCTTTATTTTCTAAGTATGCCGATGAAATACTAAGGCCGTGAAATTTGGTACCTTAACGCCAGCTAATAAGACCGGTTTTAGAGGAAAACTTGTCGGAGGCCTTGCTTACGCCCACTCGCGTGTCCCGCAGCAGGTGCCATTTTGGGCAGGTTGGCAGTGCGGCTGTTGCCTGCGCTCGCTACAGAAATGGTAATGAGGCAGATCGTGACGTCAATCAGTGTGCAACGCTGATTTGACGCACAACCTGCCATTTTAGACGTCACCACTCCATTCAACGCCCTCTCCAAATCAAGAACAGCTGAACATGCGTTCAGCAGCAGGAAGTACCGCCCACCTGCACTATTTAAAGGGACCAGCAACAACTTGCTCCGGACTTGCTTTTTGATTTGTACTGGCTCTGTGTAAGTTTGTGCAACTGCTTGGAGCTTTCTAGAGTTATTTAAAGTTGGTGAGGTGACGGGGAGTGGTGCTACAAGTGGAGAATGCCTTGCTTCTGATTTAAAGGGTTCTGCTCACACGACTTGCTCCCAGTCATGGGTGCTCTACTTGCAGTCCCCCTCGTGCTGGAGTATGACAGGGAGGTGGAGCAGAGGCAGCGAGGAATTTGACAAGCTGCTCGCAGAAGGAGGAGAAGGTGTAAGATTTGCAAAATTTCTGCATTTCCTCGAAGGCTGTTATTAATAAACGGGACCCTGCATGGACATTTTAAATCAAAAAGGGTACCCAAGATGGCATCCGTGCCTCGTGGCAGAAAGCCTGTGGGATTTTAAAATGGACTCTGCAACGCAGGCAGCTTGTGAAGAAATCGAAACCAAAGCTGCAGATTTTCTGTGAAGAGAGACTTTGTATTTTGAAACCAGACAGGACTCTGAATTATGCATTTGACCGAATTGGAGACGAAGCTAAATTCAGTTTAGGCCTATAGTTAAGGCCAGCAAACAGTCTACATATATTATCGGAAACAGATTAACACAGCCATCGAGGCTGGACAGGCCAAGGAACTTTCATGACAATACAAGTCAATTATCGGGCCGGTAGATGCGATTACCGGCCATCTAAAAACAGTTAGTATGGATTGCTACCATTATTTAAAATAACCCGCCAAAGATAAGACAAAGAACTAACCTGATTTGGCGCGCAGATAAGGGTTTTCGACAAGGGTATAATTGAAGGCCCCCGGGTAGCAATCGGAGTCGGGTCGGTTCGTTGGTTGGTTGGTGTGCTGGTGCTGTTGCTCTTCGGCCCCTCGCCCTCATGGCGACTGCTCTTTCCCCCATCCCGCGCTTACCCCCTGGCCTTTGCCCATGCCCTTTTCCCACTCCGTCTGGAATCACCCCGGCACCGGGTCGGGCGGACACGGACAATTCAGGCCAGGCGAGGTGGGACGCGACGAGAGGGAGGAGGGAAGACCACCGGAGGGAAGGCCACCTGAGGAAGACCGGCTGAAGAAGACCAACTGAGGAGACGAACTGAGGGGAGACTTCGAATTATCGGGCCTTCAGCCTCGGCCGACCTTCGAATATCTGCACACTAACTCAAACTGGCGGCTGGCGACGAAGAATCATCCCTGCAAAGTAAAGTACCCAAACAGAGACTTTAACTTTGGGGTGCCCGAACCTGGACAACGCCCTTGCAGCACCCGGAGACCATGTGACGACTGCAGGCTCCAGAGAGCACCAAGAGCGAACCCCGAACCCAACCGCTGTTTTGAGTCTAACAAACCTTTTGATTGGTGAGCATGAAGTTCTGACCCCTCATAGCTTAATCTAGTTAGGTATAGGGGGTGGGATAAGGATAAAGAGATTATTAAGATAGTTGTTTTCCCTCGATGTGCCGTGTGTTCCCCATTCCCTGTATAAGTATAGTTATTATTCTCTTGTAATTTTGCCTGTAGAAGTGTACACTAGTAATTTTTCCATAAGATAATATCAAGTTTTTCCTCTTCAATAAAATCTTGGTTTTTGTTTACATCCAACCACCTGTCTACTCGAGTCTTCTCTGTACCGCCGCCTTGTACCTAAGTCCGGTGTCTAGAACCCAGGGGCGTGGGAGCGATGCGAACCGCTCATGAAACAGTCAGAGGCATAACTGACTGGGCGCACGCGCCAAACACCACCACACGCCACCCCCTACAGAAATGGCGACCGTGGCAGGACACCGGCAACAAGATTGCGATACAGTAGACAATGGTTCGGATGAGCGAACCGTGATGGAGGAAAGGATTTCTGATTATGTGTTTAGCAAGATGAATATCACTAAGAAGTTGATCACCACTCTGTTAAGGGCTGGGCGTCCGATAGATGCAGCAGCTAAGTGGACAGAGGGAAAGGATCAAAAGAAGTCCTTAGAGAAGGCAGTTTGGCTGATGTGCTTTAAAAAGCAGGTCCAGCTCTTGGACGGGCTCGTTGCAGCACAGGCAGTCGAGTTAAGGGAGTCAGCCCTGCAGGTCCGGGATAAGGCTCTCGCAGGGAAGAAGTTATTAGTAGCTTTGCAGGCTTTGAACCAAGAGAGAGTACATTTAGTAGGAGAACACAAGGCCCAGTTGGAATACCTATGGTGCCAAGTCACCGAGGCCAAGGGAAATGAGTTAAGGTTGCGGGAGAAAAACGGCCGCTTGGCAAGGCAAATCAGGGAACAGGAAGAGAAAGTACAGGAGGTAAAAGCCACTTACACGCTAGCAATTGAACAGGGGTTTGAGAAGGCAGACCATGGCCCCTGTAGAGAGAGGATAGAAAATCTGAGCTGGGCCCTCCGGAAGGCAAAAGGCATGGTATGCCTCATAAGCCCAAAGGCAGGCCAGGCAGATTTTATGGGGAATGAGGGGAGGACAGTTCCAACGTCACCGGTGGTGCCTAGGGACGACCCGGTTGAGAGAGAGGAGATCTCACGGCCACCACCCGTAGCGCCAAGTTTCAGCGAGTTTTGGCAGCAAGGCGGGGTGGAACCGGGGTTGAAACCCGAAGTGGAGCCAGAGGTGGAGGCAGAGGTAGAGTAACCCCCGCCCGAGAGGCCGGAGCCGGGACCGATGTGCCCGGCGCGGCATCGGAGGTTCGGCCCACCCGCCAATGGCGACATTGAGGGTCCCCTCCAAAACCAGTTCGTGTTACCCTTTGACACCCAACAGCTCAGGGTTATGGTCAACCATATCCCGAAGCTTTCCACAAGGGGAGACCCCTCGATCCACTTCAGGGAAATAGAGCAGACCGTCAGCGTCAATGACTGTGATGACGCAGAGAAGGCCAAGATGCTGCTATTCTCCCTGGAGAGTAATCTCCTCCAATCTCTCTCTGACGAGTGTAAAAAGGGACAGAGCGGGTATGAGGAGCTTAGAGATGCGGTTCTAGAGGCCATGGGGATGGATGAGGGAAGTCCCTTCTCCCGCGTGGAGAAGACGATCCAGCTTTCTGGGGAAACCCCACAGGCTTTTGCAGACCGGCTGTGGCCGGTGTACCGGAAAGCTTGCCCGGGGACGCCAGGCCGGATGTTCCTGAACGGGGATTCCCTGACGCATTGGCTCTGTTGCCTGGTGGCGAACAGCTTGCCACAGGTCCGGGCCAAGGCAGAAGCCTGGTTCGACCCCAAAGCTCCCCAGACCACAGAGCTGACGGTAATTAGGCAGCTAACCCTAGCCTACAAAAACGGCAGGGGATCCGATGCACACCCACCCAAGGGGAAGGTGCATGAGATAAAACCAGGAGTGCAGAATAGAAAGGAATGGCACCAGGAAGGGAGTAACCCCCCCAACACAAAGACCAATTGTTACGGGTGTGGGAAGGATGGTCACTGGCGGAAGGAGTGCAAAAACCCTTGGAAGGATAACAAGGGAAAGCATCCCACAGCCCCAGCCCAAAAGGCGGGGTTAGGGACCCCTTCTGCAGAGGTCGAGTCACTTTTGGACACCATGAGGTCCTTACTGACTGGCCAGGGGAGAGTAGCAGCTGCCACCAGTGCTCTCACCCCATCAGCCCCATCCAACCCACAGCCGTGACTAGAGCCAGCGCAGCCTGTTTATCTGTGTTTGCTCCGATATGATGAGTGGAGGAGACCCCTTTTGGAGATGGAGGTGGAAAAGGTGACAGGGACCTATCTGTTGGACACGGGGGCATCGCGCACGGTGATCTACTCAGCTAACCCCATCACCTCACCTCTCTCCAGCGGGGTCCCATACAGTCTATCGGGGTTCACGGGTAGGGAACAGGCCCGCTCGCCATTCAGATAGAACTGCTCTGCTCCAAGTGGACATGTGTCCTGATGAAATGGGACGTGGAGGATGGAAGAGGGGTCCTGGGGGCCAACTTTATTATAGGTCACGGGATCCTAGTGGATTTGAGGAATCACTGCCTTTGGGGGGCAGGAAAAGTAAAGAACGGTGAGATCGTAGTTATCCCGGGTAAGGAAGGGAAGGGTCCCTCTGCACCATGAAGCCCAAAGAGGATTATAACCTCGGGCTCATGGTCAGCAACACCCTACTGGAGTTCCAGGCATTTGTGCAGGCTCACCTGGCCACATTTGCCACTCACAAACACGACTGCGGGAGGGTCACAGGGTTTGAGGTCAGCGTAGACGGGGACCCCATGGCCCGACCACAGAAACAGTATAACTTCCCCAGGGAAGCAGAGCCGGACATGGAAGCAGCCATGTCCTCGTTAGTGCAGCAGGGAGTTCTGAGACCGATAGCGACCCACGTGAATTCTCCATTATGGCCGGTCAGAAAGCCTGACAATTCCTGGAGGGCCACGGTGGACTGTTGGGTGCTCAATAGCAACATCCCAGTCTGCGCACCCACAGTAGCAGCAGTTGCCGACCTCATCGGGAGTATTCCAGCATCCGCGACCACTTTCACGGTGCTGGATATTTCAAATGGGTTTTGGTCCATCCCTGTAAGGAGGGAGGATCAGTACAAGTTTGCCTTCACATTTAAAGGGCAACAGTACACGTTGAACTGTTTGCCACAGGGCTTCCACAACAGCCCCAGCATTTTCCATCAGTGCATGGCTGACAGTTTGAAGGATTTTAGCCAGCCTAGACAGTTGGTTCAATATGTGGATGACCTGCTCCTCTTCACTGATTCGAAAGCGGAGCATGGCCCACTATTGGCCGAACTACTGGAGCTGTTAGGACAGAAGGGTTTCAAGGTAAATCCCAAGAAAGTGCAAATCGGTCAGCAGGAGGTCAAATTCCTCGGTCTGACCGTGCGCGCTGGAGAAAGGGCCATAGATAAGGCTGGGGAAGGAGAGTCCCGGGACCCCTATCGGGCAGGTCCGGAAGCCGCAGTCCAGGACAAGGGAGGCACATGGGGGATAGTTCTGGCCCCGGACCCAAAGCGGGTCCGGATCCAAGATCCCGTCTGTAAGACCGTACCGGTGAGGAAAGAGAAAGGGGAGCCCCTAGAAGGTCCGTTCGGGGCAGCGGACGAGCCTTCAGCACAGGTTTGAAAACAGGCCGCTGGTTACATCAACCAGTGTAAGCTGTTTACACCTGAAAGGGGAAAGCAGCCAGTTGGAAAGGGGTCTGAGGAAAAAGATCCTCAGCCCGCAGCAGGAGCGAGTCCACAGACTGCACAGGCAGGCGCTGTGGCTTGCTTGAAGGGAGGGACCATCCCGCCCATCGATTGGGACACTCCCCCACTCTTCTGGGATCCAGACGCTGGGGAGGGACCTGAGGGCAAAAACCCCGCCCCTAACCCAGGTGTAGAGAGGGAGGGACCTGAGGTCAAAAACCCCGCCCCGGACCCAGCCATGGGACCTGGGCGGAAACTCTCAGCTCGCAGCAGCAGGCTGCGCAATGTTACCTGCTCCCAGCCCAGGTTCGGGAGGGGTCAATCCTGGGGAAGCAGTGGTTCGGGTAAAAGGCCCAGCAGCCAAGAAAGCCCCACCCATCAAAGCCCCTAGAAGGTCCCCATGGACGCCCCAGCCGAGAAAGCCATGGTCACCAGCCCTCCAGTTCCCAAGGGCCGCCCCTCGAGCCAGGGAGAGGTCCAAGGACAGAGGTCCTCAGCCAGCAGCCACGGGCTGCGAGGGACCAACGGTTAAGGACGGTGCGGTCACGCCGGGGGTAGCGGCGAGCCGCAGTCCAACCAGGGATTAGCCTGGCCGCCCGGAGACGGGCGGCGGATGTATATAGTTTTCGTTTAAGTTAAGTTTTAAGAAAGGGTAATTATTTAGCTTAAGTTTGGGTGTTTATAATTTAAGTTGAATAAGGTGATGGGTAGTTTTATGTAAGTAGTCTGTTAAGAGTGTATCTTTGGTTCAAGGTCACGGGACCTGACCATGCTTCACCAAGCCAGAGAACCTCTTGGGGACCTGGCTGCATGTTTTACATCTTTTTGCAGAAAGATTTGTGGGATGGAATGGATTGTGATCCTATTCGCCCTGATCGGGATGAGTGTGGAGAGGAGGGGTGATTGGGAGACAAGGCGCCCCTAGTGATCGATGGGAGCGGTGAACGGGATGCGGAGGAGACCGCCGTCTACTTCCACGAGGGAAGGTGGCCAGGATGGTTGGGGTCCAATTCGTCTCAGTACTTCAGCCAAACCGGATTCACGTACGGGGAGGCCTCCCTCCTGTGCCCCAGGGTGCGAGTCGTTACCACAAGGGTCAGCATCACCGTTGGAAAGCGAATATGTTTGACGTGTAAAGGACACATTCCACTGGATAGGTGGTGGTGGCTCAGGAAGTTGAGCAAGGACATGAGGAACCCTGAAGTCGAGTGGGAATGATTGGGAAATAACACCCATCGGACGATTACCGGGACTCATGGAGGACTAAGTGTGTGTTGGGACAAGTGGTGGGAACCGGATCAAGGGATTTACATCTGTATGTGGGGGTCAGAGACGGTCTGCCCTGCAGGCATATCCATTGTTTTCCACCGGCAGTGGCAAGACGCCGGGGATAGGATAAGATGGGATACCAGCCTGAAGGTGTGTGCGGTCCCTTACAGCCCAATCCCAGTCAATGCCACTGAGCTTGTGCCCCGCCCACAGCGCAGGCGGCGAGGTTATCCAGGGAAGACTGCCCCACCACCACCAAGGGACCAGGGAATGGGTTGGTACTAGTCCCCACCGATCAGATGCTGTACCAGGGGGTATACTACGCGGTAGCCTCCGTGATTTTAAATCTCACGGAGGTACATTTACCAGAGTGGTGCCCCAAAGAAACAGAGCAGTTATAGCAGGCCCTATTAAAGGACATGTTTAAGAAGTTTTACGAGTTCGATTTTGCCCACGTGGACAAGACCGAACTGTACACCACACACCAAGAGTTTTTGAGTAATGCAGGGAGACAAAGAAGGGGAGTATGGAATGATGTTTTTACTGCGTTTAATACTGGGTCTTCTGTCATCAACAGCTTGGATGACATAGAGCTGCAGACCCAGATAAACGGTTTAAAAACACAGTTAAAAAGGATATTGCTGGATGAGAACAAGGTAGTGGGCTTGGAGTTGCATGACGATCCATTTAAAGGAGATCATAGCCGAGTTGGAAAACCACGCAAAGATGGTAAATGCTCTCATAAGGGAGGGCAGAAATGCTTCTGACCAGGCTGCGCAGAATGAGGTGTGCGTGTTATACGGGGCGTGGTTACTGGGCGAGGGCCGCAGTAATCTGGAGGATTTAAAACAGGGTTTGGTCCCCTCCTGGATTAGCAACAAGCACCTCGCAGCCCTCCACCCTTTTGAGAGTGCATTGAGCCCGTGACAACTCCGGCCAACCTCCAAAGCGTGTCCAGTCCCCATGGATTGTGGGTGGTCCAACCACACAATCATGGGAGTAGTAGTTAGGATGCCGGTCATGGGTAGGACAGCCCGACCCGCACCGGTATACAGGGTTGAGAACATTGGAGTCATTCAAGGGGGTGCACACATTCGTTTCACAGCGGTCCCACCTTACGTCATTAAGTGGGAGCACGCTATGACAGGTACTGACCTCTCAGGGTGCCGGAGCTGGGGAGCACACATAATCCTGTGTCCCCAGCGCTTGAATGCCTTTTCAAAACCGCAGTGTGGGTTCAGAGCTGCTGGTGCGAAGCCTATAAATTGTACCATGGAGGCAATGGCACAAGGCCATGTTCCCCTGCAGGTAGCATATATAGGAGGCGGGACATATTGTGTCACCACCGGCGCGTCCCACTACCAGTATGGACAGCATAGCTGGTGTCTGGTTAGTGACAGCAGTTTCTGTTTCAAACCCAAGGCAGAAGTTCAAGTGGCCCAGGAGCAAATTGTCCCCATTCCTGAACCCTCCACTGTTCACCTCACTGTGAAGGAGAATTTTACGAATTTGCAGAAGTACGTAGCGCACTTTGGCTACGAAATTCCCCCTCTCCCTGAACATCTGACCAAAATACTCAAATCCATTATAGTTTCACAGAAACATTTTTATACACTCGAACAGAAAACAGTAGAGATAGGGACGAAGATATTGGATATTGTGACTCCACCCTGGTGGAATATTTTCAATAATATAGAGGTCCCTTCGTGGATCAGACTGGCTTCCCACATTCTCATGGTTTGCCAGTTAGGGATAGTGTTGTATTTAGTTTGTATCCAGTGTAAGGGAAAAGGTCGGTGGTCAGAATTCCGAAACCAGAGGATTTGGAAAGAACATTATGTAAAGGTGGAGGGAGATACGCTGGTTTAAGTCTTTTTCCCTGTATTTTGATTAAAGGATTGTTGTTTCTTTGTGTTTGTTATTTTTAATTAAAGGTTTTTCTTTTGTTGTTTTTTTGCGACGCGGTTTAATAAAGATATGTGTACCAAGTGGTGCATGGGTGTTGGATCCCCTCCATGCTTGGATGTGTGTGTAAAGTCTGTAATTTTACTCTCTATATGCTGATGTACACTACATTTTTGCAGAATGGGAAGTGCATGTGTCGTGGATATATTGGATAGGTAATTACAGGGAAAGGTTGACTATGGAGGGTCAGAAAAATTTTGCTCACCTTAAAAGTATGATACTTCAAGCAAGTTTTAGTATCACAGGGGGGAATGTAAGATTTGCAAAATTTCTGCATTTCCTCGAAGGCTGTTATTAATAAACGGGACCCTGCATGGACATTTTAAATCAAAAAGGGTACCCAAGATGGCATCCGTGCCTCGTGGCAGAAAGCCTGTGGGATTTTAAAATGGACTCGGCAACGCAGGCAGCTTGTGGAGAAATTGAAACCAAAGCTGCAGGTTTTCTGTGAAGAGAGACTATGGGCTAGATTTTCAGTTGCTTGCGCCAGCAGTTAGCGCCTTAAGAGAAGTGATTTTCGGGCGCTATTCGTGTAGCACCCGGGTGCAGCGCAGTTTGCGCCCCGCCCCAAATTAAGTTGCCCGTTAGCGCCGGCGCAAAGTTTAGCGGCCGCCTGGATGCGCGCGCAGAAAATGACGTCACATCCTCGTGCAACGCCCTTTGGCCGCCCCGAATCCAAACTTCAGTCGGACCGCCCCATTGTGCGGCTGGCGTCCAGAGCGTTTGTAAAATGGAACGCAACACACCCTGGGGAGCGCAAATTAAAGGGCACTCCTCCTGCACTATAAACAACAGTCTGCATGTGTTGTGTGGAAGGATCCAGTGTGTTGTTGTGAACGGTGTATTTATGTTTCCGGCCACCACCACCACCACCACCACCACCACCACCACCACCACCACCACCACCACCACCACCTCCTCCGAAAAAAACACATGCAACCTTCCCCTTTAAGAGCTCACTGGCACCAGAGTGTCTGCCGTGCGCTGCGCCCGAGCTCGGGCGCTGCGCTCTGCACCGCCGGCTTAGCGCCTAAAGATAGTAGTGGAACGCCTCTTTTAGCGCTCCACCAACCTCTTAGGGCGAAGCCACTGAATTTCCGGCAACGGGGCGCTACTTTGGGGCGGGCGCTAACTTCGGGCGGGCGCTAAGGTTAGCGCCCCAAAACTGTCTATACTGAAAATCTAGCCCTTTGTATTTTGAAATCAGACAGGACTCTGAATTATGCATTAGACCGAATTGGAGACGAAGCTAAATTCAGTTTAGGCCTATAGTTAAGGCCATCAAACAGTCTACATATATTATCGGAAACAGATTAACACAGCCATCGAGGCTGGACAGGCCCATCAAGGAACTTTCATGACAATACAAGTCAATTATTGGGCCGGTAGATGCGATTACCGGCCATCTAAAAACAGTTAGTATGGATTGCTACCATTATTTAAAATAGCCACCAAAAATAAGACAAAGAACTAACCTGATTTGGCGCGCAGATAAGGGTTTTCGACAAGGGTATAATTGAAGGCCCCCGGGTAGCAATCGGAGTTGGGGTGGTTCGTTGGTTGGTTGGTGTTTTGGTGCTGCTGCTCTTCGGCCCCTTACCCTCATGGCTACCGCTCTATCCCCGCCCCGCGCTTAACCCCTGGCCTTTGCCCGTGCCCTTTTCCCACTCCATCTGGAATCGCCCCGGCACAGGATCGGGCAGACACGGACAATTCAGGCCAGGCGAGGCGAGACGCGACGAGGGGGAGGAGGGAAGACCACAGGAGGGAAGGCTACCTGAGGAAGACCGGCTGAAGAAGACCAACTGAGGAGACGAACTGGGGGGAGGCTTCAAATTATCGGGCCTTCAGCCTTGGCCGACCTTCGAATATCTGCACACTAACTCAAACTGGCGGCTGGTGATGAAGAATCATCCCTGCAAGGTAAAGTACCCAAACATAGATGTTAACTTTAGGGTACCTGAACCTGGACAACGCCCTTGCAGCGCCCGGAGGCCATGTGATGACAGCAGGCTCCAGAGAGCACCAAGAGCGAACCCCAAACCCAACCGCTGTTTTGAGTCTAACAATCCTTTTGATTGGTGAGCATGAAGTTCTGACCCCTCATAGCTTAATCTAGCTAGGTATAGGGGGTGGGATAAGGATAAGGGGATTGTTAAGATAGTTGTTTTCCCTCGATGTGCCATGTGTTCCCCATTCCCTGTATAAGTATAGTTATTATTCTCTTGTAATTTTGCCTGTAGAAGTGTACACTAGTAATTTTTCCATAATATTGTATCAAGTTTTTCCTCTTCAATAAAATCTTGTTTTTTTTTACATCCAACCACCTGTCTACTCGAGTCTTCTCTGTACCACCGCTTTGTACCTAAGTCCGGTGTCTAGAACCCAGGGGCGTGGGAGCGATTCGAACCGCTCACAAAACAGTCAGAGGCATAACTGACTGGGTGCACGCGCCAAGCACCACCACACACCACCCCCTACAAAGGAGGGGCAGGAGGGCTCTCAGCAGCAGGCCTTTACCTACCAAGGGTCTTCTGAGAGCATTTCTGTGACCTGTACTTAAGCTAGGAGCAGTGTATTAAGAGGCTCTGCTTCTCAAAGAAGCTGGTCACGGAACTCTGCCACCACCTGGAACCGACCTGCAGCCTCAGAGCATGGTGAACATGGCGCTGCCAGTGGCCCTAAGGGTCACCGTGGCCCTCAATTTTTTCGCCACCAGGTCCTTCCAGTCTGGAGCAGGAGACATAGTTAACATCTCCCAGTTTGCCATCCATCGCTGCATCCGGGAGATCACAGAGGCACTGTACTCCAAGAAAAGGGACTTAATTGTCTTCTCTCTCAACAGAGAGATGCAGAAGGAGTGCACATGTGGTGTTGCCAGCAAAACCCGGCTTCCCCATGGTGCAGGTCGCCATCAACTGCACCGTGTGTCAACCCTGAGATGTACCACAAAACAAAAAGGCTACCATTCACTTAATGTGCAGTTGGTGTACGACCACAACCAGCACATCATAGAATTATTGAATGAATCATAAAGTCATTAAATGGTTACAGCGCAGAAGAAGGCCATTCGGCCCGTCGAGCCCGTCGAGCCCGTGCCGGCTCTCTGCAAGAGCACTTCAGCTAGTCCCACTAACCCACCCTTTGCCCATAGCCCTGCAAATTTTTTCCTTCAGGTATTTATCCAATTCCCTTTTGAAAGCCGTGATTGAGTTGGCCTGGCTCCACCACCCTTTCAGGCAGTGCATTCCAGATCCTAACCACTCGCTGTGTAAAAAATATTTTTCTTATGTCGCCATTGGTTCTTTTGCCAATCACCTTAAATCTGTGTCCTCTGGTTCTTGACCCTTCTGCCAATGGGAACAGTTTCTCTCTATCTATTCTGTCCAGAGCCCTCATGATGGTGAATGCCCGGTATCCTGGCAGCAGTCATTATGCTTTCATCCTGCGCCAGTCCGGTGTGCCAGCAATCTTGCAGCCACCATGTCAAACCCAAGTGTGGCTGCTCTGAGACAAGGTTATCTGCTGCACACCTGGCTGATGTCTCCCCTCCGTAACCCCACCACTTGTGGCCAGCACTCATACAATGAGAGCCAACCTCATTGAGCAGATCATTGTGTTCTGAAGCAATGGTTCCGCTGCCTTGCATGCTTGGGACGAGCCCTCCAGTACACGCCAGAGCTGGTATCCCATTTTTTGGTGGTCTGCTGCATTCACCACAACTTGGCCATCATGAGGGCGCATCCCTTGCCACCAAGGGTTCTGGGACCACCTCAAAGGGGGAAGAGGAGGAAGAGGTGGAGGAGGAGCAGGAGGAGGAGGAGGAGGTAGGGAGGAGGCAGGCAGCAGATCCTCATTCTGCTGGGCAGTCCGTGAGCGCCTCATAAGAATCTGTTTCCCCTGAATGAAACCCCAGATCCTTGTTGCTCAGCAATACACCATCTTACCATTCCTCTGTAGGGAACATCACAGCGTCCTCTTGGGTAAAAAGCTGAAATTAGAGTCACCACAAAACAAACATTCCAAACATTATTTATAAATTTATCAAATCCAAATCAAAACAACATCAACTAATCACTCTTGTGCATTCCCTTAGGGGGGAATTTTACAAGGGGTCAGCAGGCGCGATCGGTGGCGGGTTGGGTGGGACGGGACCCCGCTGTCAACTCGCCGCCACACGCCTTTACCAAATGTCAGGTCTGTCAGCACTGAGCAGACCCGACATGCAGTGGCAGGAGAGGCAATTAAAATCATTCGTGAGCCACGTAACAATGCTTTTTTCCCAGCATTTTGGATTTGACAAGTTGCCCACCGGTTTCCCGCTGTGCCTAGACCTCACCTGTAAAGCTGGGGCGGGAGGTGCCTACCTTTGTGTGTTGTTAGTTGGTATTGGACTAGGATGGGATTAGGATGAGGGTGAGTGTGAGGGGTGGCTAGAGAGATGGGGCAGTGATAATGTAGATAGAGAGGGATGGGTGGAGGTACAAGGTAAGTTGGTGTGAGTAAGGATGTTCAGGAGTAGGGTAGGGGAGACAGAGTGATGGGGATGTGATGAGAGGCACAGCAGGATGAGGTTGAGTGTGGCTTTGTACTAACATTTCGTGATCTACTGAGATCATTGAAAGGTTTGTGGCACTGCACCCAGGTCCTCCTGACCACATCCCTGCTTGTGCCCTCCTCTGTAATGTGCAGCCATGCTGTGTTGATCCCCTAGGGAGGTCTTCTCCACCCATGGGAAGGGAAGAGGACCTCCCTGTGTGCTGTGACTCCCTCCATAAGCATATGGAGGGAGTCGTGGGAGAGCCTGGTTGCAGCCCTGCACCTCTGTGTAGTGCTTGTCAGTGTTTGCAGTACCTCAATGCTGTAGAACACTGACAGCACAACTGGCAAGTTAAAGTTGGCCATGGTCCCTTTAAGAAAACTGGCTGATGATGCATCATCAAATGACGTCATCAGACCAGCCTTTTTCAATTGGCCAGAAAACTCGCTGGACGGGCTTAACAAGCCCAATCACGGTAAATTCATTCTACACAGCGGGCTGGAGCCGGCAGTGAGGCTGGAACCCACCACCGACGTCGCCCGCCATGGACCCGCCGAGGTTGGTAAAATCCTGCCCGTGCGGCTCGATTTTGCCAGGCCCATGGAGGCGGGTTTGGAGGCGTGTGAGATGTTAAAATCGCAAAAAAATGGCGGGCAGAGCCGATCCCGCCTCCATCCCGCCTCTGAGCAATTTTCCCACTTTTGTGGTTTCAGACCGTGTTTCTATGCTGCCTGCAAGAGGCGGGATAGGCCATTAAGGCCGTTAACAACCAGTTAATTGCCTCTATAATCCCATTTTGACAGGCCTTTCTGAATTTACCACATTTCCCCCCTGCTGCACGTCTCCTCTGGAACACGCCAGTTAATCCTGGTGGCTTCACAAGTGGATTGCTTACTAACAGCTGTAGCTCCACCATTAAAAAGGAGTTTTCACCAATGATCATTTGCAGGTGGCAGAACTTTGTTGTCTCAGGTCTGGGGGAACTTTTAGCAGGCATACTCATTGTTCTGGAAGTTTGGGGCCTGACAGCCATCTCCAGTGTGAGCTCTAGGGAAACCCCTCTCCCGACCTTGACTGAGCGCTTCCTTAACCCATCCTTTCCACGGAGGTTGCCATCCTTTCCGTGGTGATGCGTTCATGCACCAATGCCTCCACAAAGACTCTGCTCATGTTCGCGATGGACTCCTCCATTCGCTCCACACTCACAGCGACCCTGGAGACAAAACCTGCCAGAGACTCCTGCACCTGTTCCTGGAGTTCCAGCACTGCTCTCCTTCTGGATGGACCTGGAGGCACAGGGTCGACATGCAGCTGAGCCGAGCTGGCAGAGTCCTGCGCCCTCCAACTAGGACTCTCCACTGCTGTCCCTGTCTCTACCATCTGCTGATGCTCACTTGTGATCTGTGATACACCAGGTGACAACACTACTCTATCTCGCGAAGGTCCCACCGAGGTGTGAGTGTCTGTGCTGGTGCTGGGTGCGCAAAATTGTGATGACGCTGCACCCTCAGATGTTGCAGCTTCCTCTGAGGAGTCTTGAGGCTCAGGCTGTTCTTCCTGAACAGTGGGGCGGGGGTTCTCGATGGTCTTGTGGGGGAGTATAGGAGAGTTAGAGATGTGAGGTAAAGCTGCATGCACATTGAATTGTGCAGATGAGTATAAGTCAAATTGAATCATTATCAGTCACTCATGCAATGGCAATGAGAGAGATGCAAAACTATTCTGTCACCAGCTTGCTGTGATGCGCCTGTCTGTCCGTCCCCCTCTTGTGAATCGTCCTCCACTCCAGCGATCTCCAAAGCCGCCTCCTCCGAAGGTGAGCTGGGCTACTGAGGGTGGCCCTCCGCCTCCTGTCCTCACTCTTTCCCTCTTATTGTGGGCTCTCTTTTCCTGCAATGAGGGAAACAAGTGGAGTTTGAGTGAGAAGGAAGGAGGAGAGCAGAGAATCTATAGCATAGATGCTTAGAAGGAGACCAAGGGCCCTCCCTGTGTGTTGTATGTTGTTGTCATTGCATCACAGTGACAGAGAGTGTGAGGGCTCCATGGTCGAATAGTTAAGTGAATGTGACCAGAGAGAGAGGGAATGGGTAAGGGTGCAGGGATGTCAGTGTCAAGTGGGATGTGGAGGAAGAGGTTGGCAAAGCAGAGTGCTGGGGATGAGAGGCGATGGGGATCAGATTGAGGGTGATGGGAATGTAATACTCACTTTTCCTTTTGGAGCAGGTCATGAAACCTCATTCTGCCAGGTTCTGCTGCACATAGAAATAGCACTGACCTCCTGGGCCACTTGCAGCCACACAGCTTTTGTCTGTTGTGGAGGCATTTTCCTCCCTGAGGAAGGAAAGAGCACCTCCTCATTTGCTCGTGCTCCCTCCACCAGGGCTTGGAGGGAGGCCTCATCGAATCTGGGTGCACACTTTGGTCTAGTGTTGAACATACTTGCAGAACTAATCCCTCAGAAGAATGGTCATAAAGTTGTACGGCTGAAAAAGAAGTAAGGCTGCATGCAGGACTTAAATCCAGCTGCATAGATGACATCATCGGAGGCGAGTTTCTGTATGACAAGACTTATTGGGCCAGGGGTTTCCACACGCTGGAAATAAAGTGCCCAATTAGGGGAAAATCAGCCAATTGTCACGAATCACATCGGAGGCGGGGTCGGGAACCGCCGACCACCTGACACGTACCCAGCCCGCCCCCATTGGCAAAATCCAGCCCTTAGTGTCTGTCTTTCATGTTCCTTTGCCTACTCTGGTGCTCCTACGAAGTGCTCCCCCAGTGGCTGCAGCATGGCTGGTGGAAGGCTGCTCAGTTTCCATAGGGGAGAATGCAAATGGCCTTGCAGGACAACCTTAAGCAGCTCTGGGCCTAAAAGGCACGGCTGTAGACTGCACCACCTCGGCATGGGAGCAGTCTAGGCTGGCTGGCTGAGAGGCAGCAACAAGGTCACTGGTGGAGTGGTGGAGTGGGTGTAGGAATGCTGTCATCCTGAGGGAGGGCAGCAGGATTTTGCTCCATGGAGCCACTGACACTCCCCTGGAGTGGTGCCTATCCATCTGTTGGAGGACAGATTGCTGGACTGCTGTGAGACCCTGCAAGCCCCTAAGAGTGTTAAAAAACAGGGCTGAAGGTTTGTGTCTTAGTGCGAGGAACATTCGTAATAAGGTGGATGAATTAGCTGCGCAAATAGATGTAAACGGATATGATATAATTGGGATTATGGAGACATGGCTCCAAGGTGACCAAGGCTGAGAATTCAACATCCAGGGGTATTCAATATTCAGGAAGGACAGGCAAAAAGGAAAAGGCGGTGGGGTAGCATTGCTGGTTAAAGAGGAGATTAACACAATAGTAAGGAAGGATATTAGCTCTGATGATGTGGAATCTGTATGGGCACGGCTGAGAAATACCAAGGGGAAGAAAACATTAGTGGAAGTTGTATACAGACCCCCAAACAGTAATGCTGAGGTTGGGGAAGGCATTAAATGGGAAATTAGAGATGTGTGCAATAAGGGCACAGCAGTTATCATGGGTGACTTTAATCTGCATATAGATTGGGCTAACCAAATTAGTAACAATACTGTGCAGGAGGAATTCCTAGAGTGTATACGGGATGGTTTCCTGGACCAAAATGTTGAGGAACCAACTAGAGATCAGGCCATCTTAGACTGGGTATTATGTAATGAGAAAGGATTAGCAATCTTGATATGTGAGGCCCCTTGGGGCGGAGCGATCATAATATGATAGAATTCTTCATTAAGATGGAGAGTGAACTGGTTGATTCAGCGACTTGGGTACTGAATTTAAATAAAGGAAACTATGATGGTATGAGGCGCGAGTTGGCTAGGATGGATTGGGGAATGTTACTTAAAGGGTTGATGGTGGGTAGGCAATGGCAAACATTTAAAGATCGCATGGATGAACTACAGAATTTGTTCATCCCTGTTTGGCATAAAAATAAAACCAAAAAGGGAACTCAACCGTGGCTAACAAGGGAAATTAGGGATAGCATAAGATCCAAGGATAGGACATATAAATTGGCCAGAAAAAGCAGCAAACCTGAGGATTGGAAACAGATTAGGATTCAGCAAAGGAGGACAAAGGGATTAATTAAGAGGGGAAAATAGAACATGAGAGTAAGCTTGCAGGGAACATAAAAACTGACTGTAAAAGCTTCTATAGATATGTGAAGAGAAAAAGATTGGTAAAGTCAAGTGTAGGTCCCTTGCAGTCAGAATCAGGGGAATTTATAATGGGGAACAAAGACGTGGCTGACCAATTAAATACATACTTTGGTTCTGTCTTCACAAAAGAGGACACAAACAAACTCCCAGAGATGTCAGGGAACATGGGCTCTAATGAGAGGGAGGAACTGAATGAAATCAGTATTTGTAGGGAAATGATGTTAGGGACATTGACGGGATTGAAGGCCGATAAATCCCCAGGGCCTGATAATCTACATCCTAGGGTACTTAAGGAAGTGTCCCTAGAAATAGTAGATGCCTTGCTGGTCATCTTCCAAAATTCTATAGACTCTGGAACAGTTCTCATAGATTGGAGGGTAGCTAATGTAACCCCACTATTTAAAAAAGGTGGCAGAGAAAAAACGGGGAGTTAAAGACCGGTAAGCCTGACATCGGTAGTGGGGAAAATGCTAGAGTCCATTATAAAAGATGTAATAGCAGAGCGCTTGGAAAACAGTGACAGGGTCGGACAAAGTCAACATGGATTTACAAAAGGTAAATCATGCTTGACTAATCTACTGGAATTTTTTGAGGATGTAACTGGTAGAATAGATGAGGGAGAACCAGTGTATGTGGTGTATTTAGACTTTCAGAAGGCTTTCGATAAGGTCCCGCATAAGCGACTAGCATGCAAAGTTAAAGCACATGGGATTGGGGGTAAGGTACTGACTTGGATAGAAA
Organism: Somniosus microcephalus; assembly: GCF_052327205.1. Taxonomy (NCBI): domain Eukaryota; kingdom Metazoa; phylum Chordata; class Chondrichthyes; order Squaliformes; family Somniosidae; genus Somniosus; species Somniosus microcephalus. The sequence goes on from NW_028225940.1 coordinate 25,790, forward strand.
ACTGGTTGGCAGATAGGAAGCAAAGAGTTGGAATAAACAAGTCTTTTTCTGAGTGGAAGGCAGTAACTAGTGGGGTACCGCAGGGATTGGTGCTAGGACCCCAGTTATTCACAATATATATTGATGATCTAGACGAGGGAACTAGATGTAATATCTCCAAATTTGCAGACGACACAAAGCTGGGTGGGCGTGTGTGCTGTGAAGAGGATGCCGAGAAACTCCAGTATGATTTGGACAGGTTGGGCGATTGGGCAGATGATTGGCAGATGCGGTATAATGTAGATAAATGCGAGGTTATCCACTTTGGTGGCAAAAACAGGAAGGCAGATTATTATCTGAACGGCAATAGATTGGGAAAAGGGGAAGTGCAACAAGACCTGGGTGTCCTTGTGCACCAGTCGCTGAAGGTAAGCATGCAGGTGCAGCAGGCGGTTAAGAAAGCAAATGGTATGCTGGTCTTCATAGCGAGAGAATTTGAGTACAGGAGGAAGGATGTTTTGCTGCAGTTGTACAGGGCCTTGGTGAGACCACACCTTGAGTATTGTGTGCAGTTTTGATCGCCTTATCTGAGGAAGGATGTTCTTGCCATGGAGGGAGTGCAGTGAAGGTTCACCAGACTGTTACCTGGTTTGGCAGGAATGATGTATGAAGAGAGATTGGGTCGATTAGGCTTATATTCTCTAGAGTTTAGAAGAATGAGAGGGGATTTGGAAGAGTTGAAGTTTGCAGTGCGCGGAAGATGGGAGGCCGGCCAGCAGATCATTGAAATAGTCAAGTCTGGAGGAGACAAAGGCATGGACGAGTGTTTCAGGAATAGATGGACTGAGGCAGGGACAGAGGTGGCTGAAGTTACAGAGGTGGAAGTAGGTGGTCTTTTCAAGCTTGCAGATCTTTTTTGTGGCTTGATGATCAGACGTGAGCAAAGTGTGACTTGACCAGGGCATTGTAGAGCCTTAAGGGGTGAAATTGGATAAAGCTCAAAAATGTACACGAGGAGGGCGAAGTTCGATGTGCCTGCGCCTGTTCAAAGTGGTGGAGGCAGCACACAATTCTTTAGGGTAGTGGGTTAAATTAAGAGCTGAGAAAATAATAAGTACCATTACTTTAATTTAAAAAAAATTATTCACTCCTGGGATGTGGGCGTCGCTGGCAAGACCAGCATTTATTGCCCATTCCTAATTGCCCTTGAGAAGGTGGTGGTGAGCTGCCTTCTTGAACCGCTGCATTCCGTGTGTTGAAGGCACTCCCACAGTGCTGTTAGGGAGGGAGTTCCAGGATCTTGATACAGCGACGATGAAGGAACGGCGATACATTTCCAAGTCAGGATGGTGTGTAACTTGGAGGGGAACTTTGAGGTGATGGTGTTCCCATGCACCTGCTGCACTTGTCCTTCTAGGTGGTAGAGGTCACCGGTTTGGGAGGTGCTGTCGAAGAAGCCTTGGCGAGTTGCTGCAGTGCATCTTGTAGTTGGTACACACTGCAGCCACGGTACGCTGGTGGTGGAGGGAGTGCATATTTAAGGTGGTGGATGGGGTGCCGATCAAGCGGGCTGCCGTTGAATGCTGTTGAATGTCAAAGGGAGGTGGTTTGATGCTCTCTTGTTAGAGATAGTCATTGCCTGGCACTTGTGTGGTGCGAATGTTACGTGCCACTTATCAGCCCAAGCCTGAATGTTGTCCAGGCCTTGCTGCAGGCGGGCATGGACTGCTTTATTATCTGGGGAGTTGCGAATGGAACTGAACACTATGCAATCATCAGCGAACATCCACACTTCTGACCTTATGGTGTAGGGAAGGTCATTGATGAAGCAGCTGAAGATGGTTGGGTCTAGGACCACAACAACAACAACCACAACCACATTCCGTTGTGCTAAGTATGACTCCAGCCAGTGGAGAGTTTTCCCGTTGATTCCCATTGATTTAATTTTACTAGGGCTCCTTAATGTCGCACTCGGTGAAATGCTGTCTTGATGTCAAGGGCAGTCACTTTCACCTCACTTCTGGAATTCAGCTCTTTTGTCCATGTTTGGACCAAGGCTGTAATGAGGTCTGGAGCTTAGAGGCCCTGGCAGAACTCAAACTGAGCATCAGTGAGCAGCTTATTGGTGAGTAAGTGTCGCTTGATAGCACTGTCAACGACACCTTCCATCACTTTGCTGATGATTGAGAGTAGACTGATTGGGCAGTAATAGGCCAGATTGGATTTGTCCTGCTTTTTGAGGACAGGACATACTTCGGCAGTTTTCCACATTGTCGGGTAGATGTCAGTGCTGTAGCTCTACTGGAACAGCTTAACTAGAGGCACAGCTAGTTCTGGAGCGCACGTCTTCAGCATGACATCTGGGATGTTGTCGAGCCCATAGCCTTCGCTGTATCCATTGCGCTCAGCCGTTTCTTGATATCACATGGAGTGAATCGAATTGGCTGAATACTGGCTTCTGCAATGGTGGCGACATCAGGAGGAGGCTGATATGGATCATCCACTCGGCACTTCTGGCTGAAGATGGTTGCAAACGCTTCAGCCTTGCCTTTAGCACTCTCATGCTGGTTTCCGCCATCATTGAGGTTGGGGATGTTCATGAAGCTGCCTCCTCCCATTAGTTGTTTAATTGTCCACCACCATTCATGACTTGATGTGGCAGGACTGCAGAGCTTTGATCTGATCCGTTGGTTGTGGGATCGCATAGTTATGTCTATAGCATGCTGCTTTTGTTGTTTAGCATGCATATAGTCCTATGTAGTCGAAGATCAGCCATGATCTTATAAATTGGCAGAGCAGGCTTGAAGGGCCGCATGGCCTACTCCTGCTCCTAATTCTTATGTTCTTTTGTTTGTAAAACCCATCTCTGTGTCTAAGCTTTTGGCCATTAATCCTAATCTCTCCTTGTTTGGCTTGGTGTCCATTTTCCCTCAAGCCTCTGTGAATCATCTTGGGACATTTTTCTATGTTAACAGCACTCTTTAAATGCAAATTGTTGTTGCTGAGCATTTTGTGGATCAGAGCAGTAGTATTTAGATAGGTCTGACATCTTCAGCAACTCTCCAGCAGCTAACTTTCATTTTGTGCAAAAGAAAATGCCAGTAGAGTGATGTAAAACAGGGCTGTAGCAGCTATAGGAAATGAAGTGGTAGCAGGTTAGCGAAGGACAGTAATTGTGATATGAAGGAGAGAAATAATGGCCTCAGAAAATGAATTAGTGATCGCGATTTGCCAAAGACAAACATGTTATCAAATGGGAAAAGGACTTGATGTAAGGAAATGGATTGAAAGACACTAGAGTCTGGACAACTGAGGATTAAAAAAAAACCTTTTCAGGCAGCTATCTTAAAATTAATGCATTGCAATGAAAAGAACTTTATCTCTAAAGATGAATACTTCATTGCTCTGCCAAACTTTCTGTACTATAAACAAAACAATAATATGGTTCAACACTTTATAGATGGTTCATTTGTGTGTAATTTATTGAAATTACCAATAAAAAAAACATTTAATTTTTCAATGGATGTCATGAACATTAATGCAAAAGATTGTGCTGCATGTGAAGCACATCACGTCAATCCTCCCATCTGAGTTGATCCATGAATTGCCCTTGTCTGCCTATGATAATTGCTTGAATACCATTAACAGATGTTTTATTGAAGACATGACTTCATTGGGTCTGTGGAGGTTCTTTAAAGTGTCAGTCAAAGCAACTATCACAAATTGAATTGGCATAAATGGCGAGAGTGGCAGTCAAGCAGTTAACTAGTTATCAACCTATGTGGTGCTGACTGATATCTTGACATTATGGTCAAACCAGGCTTCGGCACTAGAATACAATATATTTTCATCCATTAAAATGCGCTATTTCCTTTTTACTGCGTAAATGGGATCAAATTATAATTTGCTTGTTTAAAATCATTATTCTGCATCTATTACTTTCCTTTACTTAAAACATAGAAGGATGTAATAATCTTTTTACTCAGTCTGCCTTGGCTTTGGCTCAAAGTTGTCAAAAATTAGAGGCTCAGTCAATGAAACTAGCTTATTATTATACTATTTTATATCATCATCCATTTATCAATGTGTCACACAATTCCAAAACACTACAAGTTAATATTTCTAAACAAAGTTTATCCCAATTTTATGTTATCAAAATAGCTTTTCAGGTTATTGCACCAGGGAGCTACAGCTAGCATGAATCTAGCAGGCAACAATTTCACTTTTTCACTCAAGTGAGTATCAATGACTCTTGTCTTAGTTTTCTAATGATGTCATTAATATATTAGCATGTGAATAGCTTGCTGCTTTAAATGAATTCTTTCATGCTTTCTCAACATTTCTACAACCATTCTGTTCTCACTTTGTTTTACATCCTCACAGCATAGGGACTTTCTAAGTCATAATTTTCCATTGCTTTCCTGTTTTAAAATGTTGTGTTTTTTAATCCCATGTACAAAATGGATAAGTATTAAGGACTCAAATGAAAGAAAAATAAGACATGCATTTATATAGCGCCTTTCACGGCCTCAGGATATCCCAGAGTGCTTTACAGCCAATTGTTGTGTATGTACCTTTAATAACTGGTCTCAGACTGCAGTACCGGCAGTGACCATCCCTGTATAAAAGGCGTTAGTAAGCCTCTGTAGTTTCAGTTTCCCAATTGACTTCATTCAGTAAAGACTTGTTTTGTTCAACTCCTGCTGTCCATGTCTCAATCATTCATGGACATAATACTGGCGACGAGCAGATACGAACTTACCTACAGTCTGCACCACCTCCTGGGATCCATTCCTGAAGTGAAGTGAGCAGAGGTCGAGGCCAGAAGGAAGAAAGAAGCAGTAGAAACGGGCGTCGACCGTGGGCATCTGCCCCTGTGTTAGCGGAGTTGAAGATTGCTGGAGAAGCTGTCGAAAGCGGGGCCTGGTTCATGTCGACGGTGCTTCAGCTAATCGGGCTGGTGGCAGGTAGTACACTGATCCTTCCTGGGCTGCGGCGGTCGCGAACTCGAGCGGGTGGCTTGCAACGGGGCCGAGCAGTGTTGTCGGGAAGAGGAGAGAGAGAGGATGAATCACACAGGGCGCGGCCAGTGCTACGAAGCCGGGCTGCGTATAGACCCGAGAAGAGGGAGGCAAGAGTCCCACAGGGTTGTTCCACGATGGGAAAATAATAAAAAAAAGAAATATTAAACGTGCAGGAAACCGCGAGGAGCTGCAGGTTGCAACGGAAACCGCGGAAAGCAGCGCTAGCAACAGCAGGGAAGAAGGCAAAGCGCAGGAGGCGCCATCTTAATCAGCGGGGAAGAAGGCAAAGTGCGGGAGGTGCCATTTTGTTAAATCGGGGAAGAAGGCAAAGCGCGGGAGGCGCCATTTTAGATTTTCAAGATGCCGAAGACTGGCTGTATCACTGCCTTTGATAATACAATAGAGGACTGGACCACGTATGTGGAAAGAGTCGAGGTATATTGCGAGGCAAATGAAATAGCCGATGAGAAAAAGGCATCGGTATTGCTAAACTTAATGGGTGCTAGAACGTACGGCCTATTGCGGGACCTGATTACTCCAGCCAAACCGAAGGCGAAGAGTTTTAATGAAATTGTTGCTATCCTACAGGAACACCTAAACCCTGCACCGCTGCTGATAGCAGAAAGATTTAAATTCCACAGGAGAACTCAGCATAAAGATGAGAGCAATGCTGAGTACCTTACGGAACTACGCAAGCTATCAAAGCACTGCCAGTTCGGAGCAGGACTGGCAGATACCCTACGGGACAAATTTGTCTGTGGACTCCTGAGTGAAGGAACACAGAAGAAGTTACTGTCAGAGAAAGAGCTGACGCTAGATAAGGCTTTCAGCATGGCAGTAGCGTACGAAGCAGCAGCCAGGGGAGCTGCGGAAATACAACAAAAGCCACAGGAATACAGCACCCACGCAATGACACGGGGATTTGCAAAATGTTATCGCTGCGGCAGAACTAACCATGACCAGAAGGACTGCTGGTCCAAGGACAAAACATGCAGGCAATGCGGAAAGATGGGACACATTGCACAAGTTTGCAGGTCTGGGAAGATGACCAGCGACAACAAAAAGGCTACTAAGGAACCGTACAAGAAAGTACAAAAGATGACGGACAGTAGTTCCGAAGACCAGATGAGCGATAGTGAATCCGGGAACAAGAGACTAAGCTGTCTCAAACTTCACAATGTAATCGCAAAAGAGGATCACCGAACCATTTGGGTCACCCTCACGATAGCAGGATTCCAAGTTAAAATGGAATTGGATACAGGATCAGCGCTAACCATCATGAATCGACGAGACTACGAGCGGCTATTCTCACACATACCTTTGAGAGAGACATCCATCGTCTTGACGACGTATACGGGGCAAAAAGTATATCCCAGAGGAAAAATAAGGGTGCCTGTCGAATACAACGGCAAGAAAATACTGAAATTGTATCTCTACATACTGCAAAATGGTGGACCACCATTATTGGGACGTGAATGGATCAGGAAGATAAACTTAGATTGGCACTCCATTCATGCAATGACAGTGGATGGTAAAAAAGATGAAGATGTCACTCCTGAATGATTGTCAACAATCTTAGCTAACGCCAAAGAGGTATTTCAACAAGAACTGGGCACTCTTAAAGGCGTAACCGCCTCGATAAAAATAGAAGAGAATGCAATTCCCAAGATTTTCAAAGCAAGACCGGTACCATATGCAATTCGCCCAGCCGTCGAGGCAGAGCTGGAGAATCTGGAGAAGGCAGGCGTGTTGTCTAAGGTCGACTGGAGCGAGTGGGCGACACCCATCGTTCCTGTCATGAAGAAAACGTTAAGCAATAAGTCTGAGGAGCCAAGGAAGGTTCGCATCTGTGGGATTTCAAGGTGACGGTGAACCCAATCCTTCACACAGTACAATATCCTCTTCCAAGGATAGAAGATATCTTCGCCTCACTATCTGGAGGGAAGCATTTTACAAAAATTGACCTAGCACAAGCATATTTGCAGATGGAGGTTGAAGAATCCTCTAGGAAGTATCTCACGATAAACACTCACAAAGGTCTTTACCAGTATCATCGATTGGTATTCGGAGTAGCATCGGCTCCGGCGATATGGCAAAGAGCGATGGAACAAGTCCTGCAAGGGATTCCGGGGAGTCAATGTTACTTGGACGACATCCTTGTGACAGGTGAAGATGACAGTGAACACCTTAACAACCTAGAACAGGTGCTGACTAGACTACGGGAACATGGGCTACGAGCCAACCGCCCCAAGTGCGAGTTTTTTAAGAAACAGATATCGTATTGTGGCCACGTGATTGATGAAGAGGGGCTACATAAGTCCCCTGACAAAATTGAAGCGGTTGTTAAGGCCCCAGCGCCTGAAAATGTGTCGCAACTGAGGTCATTCCTCGGATTGGTGAATTACTACCATAAGTTTTTGCCGAATTTGTCGACAATCCTGCACCCACTGAACGCCCTGCTACAAACGGGAGTAGCATGGAAATGGAGCAATGACTGTAAGCGGGCCTTTCAGAAGAGTAAGGACTTAATCACTTCAAGAGAAGTATTGGCTCACTACAACCCAGCACTGCCGATCAGACTGGCGTGTGATGCGTCTCCGTACGGCATTTGGGCGGTACTGTCACATAAATTCCTTGATGGTTTAGAGAGGCCGATAGCTTTTGCGTCACGCTCATTAACTTCTGCCGAGCGTAACTACGCCCAGATTGACAGAGAGGCCCTCAGCCTAGTGTGGGGGGTGAAGAAGTTCAATCACTACCTGCACGGTCAAAAATTTACTCTACTAACCGATCATCAACCTCTTGTCTCCATTTTCAACCCTCAGAAGGGCGTACCGATAATGACAGTGCAACGGCTGCAGAGGTGGTCCCTTTTCCTAGGGGCACACCAATATGACATCGAGTACAAAGGAACTAAACAGCATGGGAATGCTGAAGCATTGTCACGCCTACCGTTGCCGACGGTGGAAGAAGAAGACCTTGCAGTGGATCCAATGGAGTTATTCCACTCGACCATAGTCGAATGTCTCCCTGTGACGAATGCAAACATAGAAAAGGAAACACGGAATGACCCGACACTATCACGGGTCTATGATTTAATGGTGAAGGGATGGCCAGCACATGGCGAACCACTGCTGCCAGCATTCTCGCCAAGAAGAGAACAGCTGTCAGTGTGCAGAGGAACCTTGATGTGTGGATCCAGAGTAGTAATTCCACCTAAGTTGATGGATAGAGTGCTCAATGAGCTTCATGAGGGTCATCTGGGTGGGGTAAAAATGAAGAACTTAGCCAGAGCGTTTGTGTGGTGGCTGGGAATCGATAGAGAAATCGAAGAGATGACCAAGAGCTGTGCAAGATGCCAGCAGGTCCAAAATGCCCCACCACAAGCTCCTCTACATCCATGGGAGTGGCCCTCATCTCCATGGCAAAGGGTGCACATTGATTTTGCTGGTCCCTTCATGGACTCTATGGGCTAGATTTTCAGTATAGACAGTTTTGGGGCGCTAACCTTAGCGCCCGCCTGAAGTTAGCGCCCGCCCCAAAGTAGCGCCCCTTTGCCGGAAATTCAGTGGCTTCGCCCTAAGAGGTTGGTGGAGCGCTAAAAGAGGCGTTCCACTACTATCTTTAGGCGCTAAGCCGGCAGTGCAGAGCGCAGCGCCCGAGTTCGGGCGCAGCGCACAGCAGACACTCTGGTGCCAGTGAGCTCTTAAAGGGGAAGGGTGCATGTGTTTTTTTCAAAGGCAGAGTCTGGGGGAGGAGGAGGAGGAGGAGGAGGAGGAGGAGGAGGAGGAGGAGGAGGTGGTGGTGGTGGTGGTGGTGGTGTTTGTGTCTGAAGAGTTCCGGAGGTTCTTAAAGAACAATGGTGTTAAGCATTACACATCTGCCCCATATCATCCAGCCACTAATGGATTGGCTGAGAGGTTTGTTCAAACATTCAAGAAGGCTATCAAGGCAATGTGTAATGAAGATATACCCCTACAACACAAGGTGGACAATTTCTTGTTTGCCTACCGGAATGCGACACATGCGGTTACCAACCAAACTCCAGCCATGATGTTCTTCAATCGAAGACTACGATGCCGCTTGGATTTGGTTAAGCCAAACGTCCGAAGAGATGTGGAGAACAGGCAGTTTCAGAATATGAATGAAAAGCCGACCAGGAGTTTTAAGATAGGTCAACCAGTTTTGGCCCGGGACTACCGCACTGAGAAATGGCAGCCAGGAACGATTTGTACACGGCAAGGACCTCTCATGTATACCGTGGACGTTGGAGAGAGCATTGTAAGACGCCATGCTGACCAGATTCTAGAGTCACTGGAAAACGTCAACTCCACACCACGATCTGATACACCTGGCAATGAAATCGACGTACCAATTGCAGCTACCGCAGAATCGGTGATATTGGAAGCAGATGAACCAAACAACGATATTGATCCCGACTCAACCTTGCCAGAAGAACCTGATACCCCAAAGAGGCGTTATCCAGACAGAATCAGGAAGCCTCCTCAAAGACTGAACTTATAATTGCTTAAACTTAACCAATGTATCTAACAACCGTAATTGTGATTGTAATTAGTTATCATTTAGTTGTTAAATGAATGTTATGTACTGTTTATCTAAAAGGGGAGGAATTGTTGTGTATGTACCTTTAAGAGAATAACTGGTCTCAGACTGCAGTACCGGCAGTGACCACCCCTGTATAAAAGGTGCTAGTAAGCCTCTGTAGTTTCAGTTTCCCAATTGACTTCATTCAGTAAAGACTTGTTTTGTTCAACTCCTGCTGTCCGTGTCTCAATCATTCACGGAGATAATACCAATTAACTACTTTTTTTTTGAAGTGGAATCACTGTTGTAGCCAATTTGCACACCGTAAGCTCCCACAAACAGCAATGTGATAATGACCAGATAATCTGTTTTTGTTATGTTGGTTGAGGGATAAATGTTGACCAGGACACTGGGGATAACTCCCCCGCTGTTCTTCAAAATAGTGCCATGGGGTCATTTATGTCCACCTGAGAGGGCAGATGGGGCTTTGGTTTAACGTCTCCTTCAAAATATTCTCTCAGTACTCCACAGGAGTGTCAACCTAGATTTTGTGCTCAAGTCTCTGGAGTGGGACAGGAACCCACAACCTTCTGACTCAAAGGCAAGAGTGCTACCAACTGAGCCACGGCTGACACCTACATAATAAATAATAAATACCTAAATAAGTTGTTCCAATCTTTGAAATAAATACTGTGCTTTGTCAGGAAAATTTGGGTTGCTTTTAACGGATGGCAGGTTTGGTGCGTGGCAAGCTGAAAGCCAGCAGTGCACTCAGAGGTCGGGAACAAAGCGAGGCCTGGACAATTTTAACTGCTCGATCTCATTGTAACAAGGTTGGTAGGCTGGCCTGCTGAACGCTTATAAATGCTTATTTAGTTGCCCAGCTGAGAACTGCAAATCTCACTCAGTAAGGGTAGGTGAGTTCAAATGCTGGTAAAGATGCCTCAACTGCAGGTTAAAAGATGAATGCTAAGACTACTACAGCTACCATGCTATATATAATCTTGGTTTCTGATGATCTCTGAGACACTTTTTTTTCAAAGAATTTACACGCTGCTTTGTGAACGTCTCAGGTGCAAAATTCCCAGGGGTCTGTTCCACCGGCACAAGTGCAGCAGAGCAAAACCCCTGCATGCCATAGTCCCAATTTAAGCTAGCAACCCAGTCTCAAATCCTGGGGTTGAGGTTATTTGAATGGCTGGGGCAGGTCACCTGTGCCTGCAAGGAGCATATCAGCGACACCTACCCTAATCCACTCTTCTAAGGTGCAGCAGTGCCTGCCTGTCATCGTGCAAATGGTGCGGCGTTCCCAGGCTACTCTGCCCGACGTCCCATTAGGCCCAACAAGGCTAAAGAAAAAAGTAAACGTTTGGCGTCTTCACCTGCGAAAGAATCCATTTTGTCTGCAGTCAAGGTAAGCTTAGGGATTATCTTAGTCGAGTAAATGTTTGGGGCCTTTCTGAACATGCCCGCACTTTTATTATCTACTTTCCTCTTCCTCATAGCTTCCACCATTTATTATAGATGACTGCCAAAAATTGTTCTTTACCTATTTGAAAACCAACTCCAATGGTCATTTTTTCATCCAATCAAATGCCAATAATGTAAGAATTGACAGGGCAGGTGATGGAGGTGTAAGAAGTGCTGCCAGATGAGTTAAATCATCCACATTATGGTAATGGTTAAGTGCAAAGACAGCTGACCTAACTGAGCTAGATTGTAGCATCTTCCAACACATTCTTTCACCTCTTTGATACGATCATTGCTTTTCTAGAAGCCAGCAAGCATCCTTACAATGATGCCACGTCCCTGTGTGCTCTCTGCTACCTAGTCATACAAATGTCTGATAAGTCTTTCTAAAAAGTCAGATTTTTGTAACAATTATAATTAACAACTATGGCACAAAGCATTTTAATGTTTTTGACCAACTATTTTAATTCATTATGGAAAAATTATTTTGGCTGTTTATTCTTTCTTTGGCTGCTTGTGTGGCAGAGAATATTGTGTAATATTATACAATGGAAATTATTTTTTTTACATTATTAAAGTGGCTACACTTCAAAAGTATTTAATTGCTTGTGAAACAATGTGGGACATTCTGGGGTGGTGAATGTTGCTATATAAATGCAAGTACTTTCTTTTTAGATGCTAAAAAGTGGGGTGAGCTACATGTTGGATCAAATTCTCCAACCGCTCCCTCGGAAAACACTGACCCTGCCTTTAGTTGAAGGTTCCAGTCATTAGCATGGCCCTTAGATGTCCCTGGCATAGACCTATCCCCCGCAGGAGCCTGCGCTCAGTGTAGGGTATGTAAATCCATCCATTGCTGCAGGCATCCAAATGGGAACCCACTGACGTTTTGAGAGGAAAATGAGCCAGGGATGCTGAGATGACACTCTGTTCTCAATATCATACTATTAATATGCCTGTGTTTGTTGTAGGTGCAGGAGATAGGCTTCCCCCCCAGAGGCACAAATTTTCTGCTTTTTAAAATTTATGTATGGAAAATCACTGGCTGAGGGTGTGCCATTTACTTATGCATATTCCCAACATGTGCCAGGACTGAGAAGTGGAAAATTTTATGCACTATTAGTGAGTTAACTGACTTAAGTAATCTTTCATAAATTTGAATTTTCATAAACAGACAAAAATAACCTTATAAAATGCTCAAAACTTTATTATTTATGCAATTTCAAGGTTCATTTACAATAAAAATCCCTTCAGCATTAAAAATGATTCAGAGGAGAGTGATTTTTTAAATACATTTTCAGTAGCAATGAACAGCAATCGATTCTCAATAAATAATCTCTGTTTTCTTTTCTAATCATCAAGAGAAATACCACATTAATAGGCCCAGCTGTTCACAAGTGTTAGCTGTTTTCATTATAGAAAACAGTATTTATTAATACATTTAAATAAATTCCAGATTTGCCTGAAATAAAGCTCTGAGAATTAAATCTCCAGTTTCTTTCACACTTTTGGAAGTATTAAAGAAACTCTCAATTCCTCACAGGATGAGGGGACATATGCCGCTCCTGTTTTTGTGCAATTGTATGCTATGAAATTCTGCAAACTCTACCTGCTCAGAATTCACAGATTGTATGCTGAGAAATTTTGTAACCTGCACATGTTCTGAATGCATAGATGTGGTTGAAAGCTTTCTGCAACATCTGTGAGGTAAAAGATCCAGTTGAAGTCCAATTTTTCTGAGGAAGGCTGAGCCTTGGAGGAAAATGTTAACACAGGTATTAATAGACACAAAAGACAGTTTAGTGGGTAAATTTAATTATATTATTGTGAAATAGGTCATTATTAAATTATATTTAAACCTTATTTTGGACTATAGAAATTTTGGTTATTGAAAAAAATTGGTGGATTACAATTTTTACCAAAAAGCATGTTCAGTGACTCAACATTAACAAACCATAATGGCAAAGGAAATATTTACATCTTTAGATAAAGATTTTCCAGTGGCCGTGTTTGTATATGCTTTTCAATGATAAATGTTAAAATAAAAAGCACAGCCCTGAAAATCGAGGTGGACATTTAGACCGTTGTTGTGCACCGGAAGTGAGACTTCCACCCACTGATTTCCTGGTATGAGAAGAGACTCAGATAGTTTATATCATAATTTCAGATCATAACCTGGCTCCTGTCATGCATATATTTTTTATCCACACTTTTTGTTTGTGCCTTCTGTTCTTCTCTCCCACATGGCAGCTGTCTTTCATTCTGCCAGTGCAACTTACACTTCATCAAGAGCCATCCTTTGTTTCTTAACCTGTCCCATTACCATCTCTTTTTGCCTTGAATATCTCTTAATGTCTTTTAACCTCTTCTGCCTTCTATCCTATCACAGACCTTCCCTTTTGTACTTTCATCCCCTCCCCCATTTCCCAGCCCCTACACTTGCTTAAAAATCTGTTCGATTTCCTGTTTTTTTCCAGTTCTGACAAAAGGTCATCGACCTGAAACGTTAACTCTGTTTCTCTCTTCACAGGTGCTGCCTGACCTGCTGAGTATCTCCAGCATTTTCTGTTTTTATTTCAGATTTCCAGCATCTGCAGTATTTTCTTTTTGTATTAGTGTTTAAATCACTGCCACCTCTCTTCCAGGAATGCCCACCTTGAAGAAGTTCTGCTCTTCTCTCCGATGAGATTTCCGTTTGTCTCTTTTACCTTGTTCATCTGCATTGCTTTCTGTCCCCCTTCTCCTTTTTGATCAGGTAACTACAAAAACTCGCTTTCACAGCCACATATCTTTCCTCAGCAACTGTCTCCGGCTCCGACTTACTCCACGTGGATTCCAACTGAAATTCCACCCTTTGTGTTTTGGATCCACCCAGGACTACAGATATCTCCAAGTTATTCAACGTTCCTCGAACCACTGCTTTCACTGTATCGTGAGATCCACACTGAATGTCATGCGACACCACATGAACACTCTCGACCTCTCTCTTCAGCAGCACAGACTCACTCTATCTCGTCCGCAGTTCCATTTCATCCTTCGCCTCATCTGGCGCTTTAACAAAAACCTTTTTTTCTTCCTTTCAGGTGTCAAGGATTGCAAGCTTCAACAACTCTTGGACACCAACGCCCCTCCGGAAGCTTCTTCCCCTTCACTTTCCTCTGACCCCATCCCTTCTCCCAATCTCACCCCCTGCCGCATTTTCAACACCTTCCCCTCTCTGACACCGAACGATCAGTCCTTAGCAAAGGCCTGAGCTTCATCCCCTTATGCCCCCACCTCAATTAATTCCGAGCTTGGCACGATGCTGAGCACTTTTTCCGCCGCCTTCGACTCCACGCCCACTTCTTTGGCCAGGAGTCTTCTCCCCGTACGGCTGACCCTTTCTCCCACTTTCAGAATTCTCATTCTACCTGGACCCCTCCCTCTTACCCTCTCTAGATCTTATCATTGCTAACTGCCAGCGTGACATCGGCCATCTCCATTTCTCTGCTCCCCTCACTCAATCCAACCTACCTCCCTCTGAACTTGCAGCACTCCATTCTCCCAGATCCAACCCCAACATTGTCATTAAACCTGCTGACAAGGGTGGTGCTGTTGTTGTTTGGTGAACCGACCTCTACCTAGCGGAACCTGAACGCCAACTCTCCGACACCTCCTCCTACCTCCGCCTGGACTATTACCCCACTACCGAACATCAAGCCGCCATTTCCAAGACTGTCACTGACCTCATCTCCTCTGGAGATCTTCCCTCCACGGCCGCCAACCTCATAGTTCCCCAACCTCACACAGTCCGCTTCTACCTCCTTCCCAAGATCCACAAACAGGACTGCCCTGGTAGACCCATCATTTCAGCCTGTTCTTGCCCCATGGAACTTGGCCTAGAAATTCAGTATAGCCATGTTTGGGGCGCTACAGCCGGGCGTTCACTAAATTTAGCGCCTGGTGCAACTTAGCGCCACCTTCGCCGATATTCAGTTGCATCGCCCCAAGAGGTTGCTGCTGCGCTAAGCCGGCGTGCCGAGGCGCTAACACCGAGGGTGGGCGCAGCGCAGGTGCGGCGAGTTTCTGAATGAAGGCAGACACGCTGGCGCCGGTCAGCTCTTAAAGGGGGAGGGTCGACTTGTTTGGCTGCCATGCCCTGCACACTGCAGCCCTGAAGCAAGGCTTGACCATTGCTGGTTCATCAGTTCTACGCCCTGGACCATGGGGAAGCCCGCTATTCTTCCAAATCCCATTGCACGCTCTTGCTGCTTGTCCAGGGTCATGGGGAAGGAGATGTACTGACGTCTCCTTCTGAAAAGGGCATTGTTCACCTGGCGGATGCAGCAATGTACCGCGAATTGGGAGATATTGGCAACGTCCCCAGTAGCCAATTGGAAGGAGCTGGCGGCATAGAAGTTGAGAGCCACCGTCTCCTTCACTGTCACCGACAGAAACATCCTGCTCCTCAGCTGTGGCTGCAGATCTGTGCGAAGCAGGTGGCAGATCTCAGTGACCACCTCCCTTCTGAATCGCAGCCTCCGAACACACTGCTCCTCAGACATGTTCAGATATGAGAACTGCTGGCGGTATAACCTGGGTGGGTAAGGCCTCCTGTGCCGATGCCTGTTGGCCCTTCTCCATCTGGCCATGACTGGCACTCTCTCACGGCATCTCTGATCCCTTTGAATGCAATGCAGAAAGCCAACGTTTCCACCCATTGCAGCCCCCATTATATGTGGCGACTCAAGACTATGGCACTGAAAGTGAAATCCAAATGCAAAGCTCTGGCCTGAAGCCAGAAGTACCTGTGTGAGCGCTGAGTCAAAGCAGAAAGCTCTCTGCCTTTGTCTCTCACACAGAAGGATTGGCACAAAATGGCTGCCACTTATAATGCAGGAGGAGTCCCCTTGAAATAGCGCCCCCCGCGCCCCGCTGCGACTGGGAACCGTTCCTGTCTACCAGTCGCTGGGGGCGCCAGGCGCAAAGAAGGGCAGCGCCACTGAAGTTCCCGCTCGGGGCGCACCAAGGGCGTTGCAACATGAAATGTCGTCACGATCTGCGCGCGCAGCTGAGCGGGCGCTGCAGTTTAGCGCCGCCGCTAAATCTTGAGTGAAGTTCGCGAGAGGCGCAGATCGCGCCGCGCCCGGGCTCTAGCCGCTTAGCGCCCCACTTCTCCTCCTCCTAAGGCGCTAGCGGCTGGCGCTAACAACTGAATTTCTAGGCCCTTATCTCTTCCTATCTCGACTCTATTGTTTCTCTCCTTGTCCAGTATCTTCCCACCTACATCTGCGACTCTTCCGACGCCCACCACCACTTTAACAGTTTCCAGTTTCCTGGCCCCAACCACCTCCTTTTCACTATGGACGTACAATCCCTCTACACCTCCATCCCCCACCAGGATGGCCTGAGGGTGCTCCGCTTCTTCCTTGAACAGAGGCCCAACCAGTCCCCATCTACCACCACCCTCCTCTGCCTGGCTGAACTTGTTCTCACATTGAACAACTTCTCCTTTGAATCCACTCACTTCCTCCAAATCAAAGGTGTTGCTATGGGAACCCGCATGGGTCCTAGCTATGTCTGCCTTTTCGTGGGATATGTGGAACACTCTTTGTCCCAGTCCAACTCAGGTCCCCTCCCTCACCTCTTTTTCCGGTACATAAATGACTGTATCTGTGCCGTTTCCTGCTCTTGCTCTGAACTAGAAAATGTCATTCACTTTGCTTCCAATTTCCACCCTTCCCTCAGCTTCACATGGTCCATCGCCGACTCTTCCCTTCCCTTCCTCGACTTCTCCGTCTCCATCTCTGGGGATAGGTTATTGACAAACATTCACTACAAGCTCACTGACTCCCACAGCTACCTGGACTACACTTCCTTCCTACCCGCCTCCTGTGAGGACTCTATTCCATTCTCCCAGTTTTTCTGTCTCCGCCGCATCTGCTCTGACGATGCCACCATCCATACCAGTGCTTCCGACATGTCTTCCTTTTTCCTCAACCGAGGATTCCCCTCTACAGTGGTTGACACGGCCTGTTATAAATCTCATCATCATAAAGAAACTACTCATGAAATAATGCTGGATGGCCAGCTGGTGGCGCTGTCCAAGGAGTATAAACACTTGGGCGTGGGCCCAGCTTGCCCAGGGACATTTTGTAAGACAGGAACTAGTGAAGTACAACTAGACCTCCATGTTCTGAAACAATTTGATTAAAGCCTTGCTTTATACTCAAACCAAGTGCGTAGTGAGTTTTATTACGTCAATTTAATCAACTTGATATCGACTCCACGCTTTGGGTGATTTCGGGAACAGCCAGCTACGACTCGAACCATAGAAGGGAATTCAGACAACTAATCGATCCATCATGGTGAAACTACTCAGACCCGCCCGTCTCAACCTGGACCCGAATTCACTTACAGCTGCTAAGGTATGGAAACACTGGTATCGTACCTTTAGCAACTTCCTTGAGGAGTGTGGTGAGAATATTCCTAAAAAGTTATGAATACTTGCTAATTATGTATCCCCTCATTTGTTTGATTATATCGAAGACTGTGTAGACTATGACGCCACTATCCAAATATTGTAGCAGCTAAATGTCAATTCCTTAAACAAAATTTTTGCTCGGCATCTACTGGCCACAACTCGACAACAACCCAGGGAATCACTTGACGAATTCCTTCAGAAACTTCGCAGGCTCAGCAAGGATTGTAATCTTAAAGCTGTTACAGCTGAGTAGTACCAGGAGGAGTTAATTTGTGATTCCTTTATTAATGGGATTGCGTCTCCCATCATACGTCAGCATCTGTTGGAGAATAAAACCCTCAAGTTACAGGCTGCCTATGACCAGGCATGTTCTCTGAATTTAGCAAAAAGGAATGCAGATACCTATCTTTCACCACGTGCATGGGCTGCTGCTATCACTTTTAGTGACTCCTTCGATAGGCCTCGGGCGGAAGCCCTCATGGATGATGATTCCAACCTGGCTGATGACAACCCTACCCTAGAAACCTTCACTGATGACGACCCCACCCTAGCAGCCTCTTGGCAATCTGGAAGGAAGTGTTTCTTCTGTGGAGGTGCATTCCATTATAGGAAATGTTGTCCTGCTCGTAATGCAACCTGCAATCATTGCAGCAAGAAAGGTCACTTTTCTAAGGTATGCCAGTCAAGAGCCGCTGTTAGTAAGAAAGGCCAGTTTTCTAAGGTATACCGGTCGAGAGCTCCTGTTAGTTTTGCAGCTACTATCTATAAAACTGCTCCTCCCCCAAGAGCCACTACTAAGGTTACAGCTGCTATCTATGAAACTGCTCCTTCCCCAAGAACCACTACTAAGGTTACAGCTGTCAAGGGTAAAACTGCCCCTCCTCCCATCACAGCTGTTTTTCCCCAAAGTCTGTCCCATGCAGCCACGAAGGTTTCGGTAAATGGACACATTTTGAGTGCACTAATCGACTCATGCAGCTCTGACAGCTTCATTAGTGAGCGGGCTGTCACTAAGTTGAAACTGCGTATTTACCCCTCGGACAGGGAAATTGCAATGGCTCTGACGATCAATTCTTCCGGCTTTTGTCTTGTCGACCTTATTCTCAATGGCCGCAGTTATTTCTCCACCCGGCTCGGGGTGCTCAAAAACCTATGCAGTGATGTGCTCCTGGGACAGGATTTCCAGAAACAACACAAAAGACTCACTTTCGAGTTTGGAGGGTCAAAGCCGGAGCTTACTATTTCCAAAGTACCGTTTTGTGCGCTTTTGGCGGCCTCGCTCAACGAGCCCTCCTGTTTGCCAATTTTCCCCCCGATGTAAGCCCATAGTCACTAAATCACGACGTTTCAGCCAAGATGATCGATCTTTTATCGAGGCAGAAATCTCTCGCCTTCTAGCTGACGGTATCATTGAGCCATGTTCATCTTCCTGGCGGGCTCAAGTCGTCATTGTTAAAAATCCTCTGAAGCAACACAAGAAACGTCTTTGCATCGATTACTCGCAAATTATTAACAAGTATACCGACCTAGATGCCTGCCCACTACCACGCATCGATGACATGGTCAATAACCTTGCCAACTACAAGGTATTTTCAACTTTTGACTTAAAGAGCGCATATCATCAAGTACCGTTAAAGGATTCTGACAAAAAGTATACGGCCTTTGAGGCCAATGGTCGGCTTTACCAATTTTGTCGCTTTCCATTTGGGGTCACCAATAGGGTGGCCATCTTTCAACGGGCAATGGATAGCCTAGTCAAACAGCAGAATTTAATGGACACTTTTCCATATCTGGATAATATCACCATTGCTGGTCATGACCAGAAGGAGAATGATGCCAATCTCCAGAAATTTTTTGACGTTCTCCGTTGTCGTAACTTAACCTTAAATGAGTCCAAATCTGTGAAATCAGTACCATCAGTCAACATCCTTGGCTACTGGATGGGCAACGGTGTCATCAAACCGGATTGACTTCGTCCGCTTCAGGAGCTCCTTCCCCCTACGAATCTCGGCTCCCTTCGTCGGGCACTCGGCATGTTCGCCTATTATGCGAAATCGATACCGCACTTCTCCGACAAGGTCCAGCCCCTGCTTCACGCAAAGTAATTTCCATTGGAGGCAACGGCTATTTCAGCTTTCAACCTCCTCAAGCAACAACTGGAAAAAGCCACGCTTCGTTCCATTGATGAAAACCTTCCTTTCGTGGTCGAGTGCGATGCATCGGATGTGGCGATCTCTGCTACCTTG
Source organism: Somniosus microcephalus (assembly GCF_052327205.1). Lineage (NCBI taxonomy): Eukaryota > Metazoa > Chordata > Chondrichthyes > Squaliformes > Somniosidae > Somniosus > Somniosus microcephalus. Next base: position 45,517 of record NW_028225940.1, read on the forward strand.
AATCAACACAGATACCATCATCACACATGAGGACACCACCCACCAGGTACATGGTACATACTCATGTGACTCGGCCAACGTTGTCTACCTCATACGTTGCAGGAAAGGATGCCCCGGAGCATGGTACATCGGCGAGACCATGCAGACACTACGACAACGGATGAACGGACACCGCGCAACAATCACCAGGCAGGAGTGTTCCCTCCCAGTCGGGGAACACTTCAGCAGTCAAGGACATTCAGCCTCCGATCTTCGGGTAAGCATTTTCCAAGGTGGCCTTCGAGACACACGACAACGCAAAATCGTCGAGCAGAAACTGATAGCCAAGTTCCGCACTCAAGAGGACGGCCTCAACCGAGATCTTGGGTTCATGTCACGCTACATGTAACCCCACCTGATGCAGGGTCATCCAGACTCAAGTCGACATTGGCTTGTTCTCTCTACACAGATGCGGCCGGACCTGCTGTGATTTCCAGCCAAAAAAAATGTTTTTTGTCTGTTTTTTTGTTTTTCATACAGACCCCAGCATCTGCAATATTTGACCCCTTGTGACCCCACCTCATTGTTCTTTGATGTAATGTTTCCCTGACTGACCTGTTTGGACACCATTCACACCTTTGACTGCTGTGATTATCTCTCTGCCGAGGTGTGATAAATGGCAGTTGGAAAGGTTACCTGTAAACATCTGACATGATTCTCTGACTATATAAGCTGTGCCTTTATGCATTTCTCCACTTCACCTGAAGAAGGAGCAGCGCTCCGAAAGCTTGTGATTTCAAATAAAGCTGTTGGACTATAACCTGGTGTTGTGTGACTTCTTACATTTGAATCAAGGTGGTCGACCCGTTGCATTTCTGTCCAAAACTTTGCAGGGTAGCGAGCTCCATTATCCTCCTGCCGAGAAGGAGGCTACGGTCATCATCGAAGCTGTACGTAAATGGAATCATTTTCTCGCTCGTCGCCATTTCATACTTATAACCGATCAGCGCTCCGTGGCCTTTATGCTGGATAACCGGAAACACACTAAGATCAAGAATAACAAAATCAACTCTGGAGGATGGAATTGGCCGCCTTTCGATACACCATACATTATCGACCCGGCAAAGAGAATGTGGCCCCGGATACCCTCACGCGGGCATTCTGCTCTTCTATATCAACTTCGACTCTTGCGGATCTTCATACTGACTTATGCCATCCTGGCGTTACCCGTATGTTGCACTTTGTGCGATCTAAAAATCTCCCATTTTCTACGGAAGATGTGAAAAGAACATGCTCCTCCTGTAGAATTTGTATGGAATTAAAACTGCAATTCTCCCATCCATCGGATAGCTTGCTCATACACGCTATGCAGCCTATGCAGCGACTCAGCATTGACTTTAAAGGGCCATTGCCTTCCTCAATGTGAAACACCTACTTACTTACTATGGTGGACGAATATTCATGCTTTCCCTTTGCTTTCCCCGTCCCAATATGCTTACTTCCACAGTGATCAAATGCCTTGATCAAGTCTTTTCCCTTTGCGGTACGACCAATTTCATCCACTCTGATCGGGGTCCCTCCTTCATGTCAAGTGAACTCAAAAGTTATCTCTCCCAACGTGGAATCGCCATAAGTAAAACAACACCGTACCATCCCATCGGTAACGGACAGATTGAGAGATACAACGCTATCATTTGGAACATTGTTTGTCTTGCGCTGAGGTCACGCAACCTACCAGATCAGCAGTGGGAAACTATGCTCCCTGACGTGTTGCATTCCATCAGGTCTCTTCTTTCTACGTCCACCATGTCACACCTCACGTGCGATTCTTCAGCTTCCAGTGCCGCTCCACCCATGGGATGTCCCTACCATCATGGTTGGCAGCTCCCGGCCCCATGCTGCTCCGAAGATTCGTCCGATCTTCTAAAAATGATCCCTTCATCGACGAGGTAGAACTCAAGGTCGTCAATCCCACATACATGCCTGTGTGGTATCCTGATGGCCGAGAGTCCACCGTTTCGCTCCGGGACCTGGCTCCCTGTCCAGCCGGTTCCACAGACCCAACTGATAGAGGGACTCACGGTGATGATGCCGACACTCTGCGCTCCCCGAAGATGACGCCCTAACTGGGACATCGAGAGATCTGCCAGCTGCCCCACCGGATCCACTCGGGGAGCTGAGCGCTCCCTGTGGGTTGGCCACCCGAGGTCAATCCCTGGCTATCAAACAGGATGATGCCAGCTCTGCACCTGTGGGGACCCGCACCCGGAGTCTTGATCTCCCCAGCCTCCCTCGGGTCGATCAGGGCAACACGAGCCCTGTTAATCCACCGGTATGGATCAAGCAGCCCAGGGACCAAGACACGGTCTGGGGAGACGTGCCTTCTAGCCATAATCAAATCAAAATCAAATCAAATCAACTTTTATTGTCATTGTTAGTGCACAAGTGCAGTACAACGTAATGTAGGCTTGCGGCTCCCGAGAGTGTACATTTAGATTAAGACATTTAAACATTCAACATACATTTGGCTTGTAATACATTAACATAAACATAACCATAATAAAGTGCATTGGCAGATGTGCAGGCTTTAGAGTTTATTTGTGGAGTTCAGTGGGATGACAGCCCTGGGAAAGAAGCTGTTCCGAAATCTGGTCGTACGGGTGCGAATGCATCTGTAGCGTCTCCCAGATGGCAGGAGGGCGAACAGACTGTGGCTGGGGTGGGTAGGGTCTTTGATGATGGACCGTGGCCTCCGTAAACAGCGTTTCTGGTATATGTGCTCTATGGTCGGTAGCCGGGTGCCGGTAATGCGTTGGGCAGTTTTGACTACCCGCTGCAGGGCTTTCCGGTCATAGTAGCTACAGCTGCCATACCATACTGTGATACAGTTTGTCAGGATGCTCTCTATTGTGCAGCGGTAAAAGTTAGAGAGGATCAGGGGTGACAGGTTACATCCCTTCAGCCTCCTTAGGAAATATAGGCACTGCTGGGCCTTCTTCACCAGAGAGGAGGTATTGAGGGACCAGGAGAGGTCTTCCGTGATGTGGACTCCGAGGAACTTAAAGCTGTCCACCATTTCCACCACAGCCCCATTGATGTGGATGGGGGTATGACTTCCGCCTTTAGACTTCCTGAAGTCCACAATGATTTCTTTGGTTTTCTTGATGTTAAGGGCCAGGTTGTTATCGGCGCACCACTTCACGAGATGCTGGACCTCCTCCCTGTAGGCTGACTCATCGTTGTTGGTGATCTGGCCTACTACGGTGGTATCATCCGCAAACTTGATGATGGTGTTGGAACCATGAACAGCCACACAGTCGTGGGTGAAGAGGGAGTAGAGGAGGGGGCTCAGCACACATCCTTGTGGGGCCCCCGTGTTCAGCGTCGGGGGGGGAGGTGTGGTTACCTAATTTGACAGACTGGGGTCTGTTTGTTAGGAAGTCCAGGGTCCAGTTGCAGAGGGAAGTGTTCAGGCCAAGAGTGTGGAGTTTGGTGGCCAGCTTGTTGGGGACGATGGTGTTGAATGCTGAGCTGTAGTCTATGAACAGCATTCTGATGTAGGTCTCCTTACCATCTAAGTGATTCAGTGCCGAGTGTAGAGCAGTTGTGATTGCATCCTCCGTTGATCTGTTTGCACGATAGGCAAACTGGTGTTGGTCAAGAGAGGCGGGAACACTGGCTTTGATGTGAGCCAGGACCAGTCTCTCGAAACACTTCATTATGATGGGTGTGAAAATACTTCCCACAGGGGCGGGGGGTGACGCAGGGCTCGCCAATCTCACCGACACTCTTTAATATTTACATAAATGAACTGGCAAAACTACTTGAACAATCTACAGCACCCGACCTCACCCTATATGAATCCAAGGTTAAATTCCTCCTCTATGCAGACGACCTGGTTCTGCTGTCACCAACTAAGGAGGGTCTACAGCAGAACCTGGATCTGCTGGAGTCGTTCTTTCAGACCTGGGCCCTGACAATAAACCCCCAAAAAACCAAAGTCCTTGTGTTCCAGCAAAGATCCAGACATCAGGGACCCAAAATAAATCTCACACTAGGAACAACTAAAATCGAACAAACCACTAACTACACATACTTGGGCATAAAAATCAGCTCTACGGGAAATTTCAAACTGGCTGTGAATGAACTGAAAGAGAAAGCTAGAAGGGCTTTCTATGCCATTAAAAGATCAATCCAAATAGAAATCCCAATTAGCATTTGGCTCACAATTTTCAAATCAGTAATTGAACCAATTGCACTCTATGGCAGTGAGGTGTGGGAACCGCTAACACAACAAGAATTTGCAAAATGGGACAAACACCCAATTGAGATCCTACATGCAGAATTCTGTAAAAGTATCCTCCGGACTCAAAGGAAAACCGTAAACAATGCATGCAGGGCAGAACTAGGCCAATATCCACTAATAATTACTATCCAAAAAAGAGCCACCAAATTTTGGAAACACCTAAAAATGAGCAACCCCCACTGCTATCATTACGAAGCCTTGAAATGCCAAGAGAGGACCATAAAGAAGAACACCCTGGGACTCAGTGAAGCAACCACTAACACTGCTAGCAATAACCAGCCCCAGGACAGTGACATCGTAGCACAGAGAATTCGACCCAACACAATTGTCACTAAGCAAAAGGAAAAATACCTGTCATATTGGGCAGAAACAACAAAAACCCAAAGCAAACTCAATTGCTACTTGGCCCTAAACAGACAATACAACATGGCTGATTACCTGACCATGGTAAAGGATAGCAAACTGAGAAAAACCTTGACAAGGTACAGACTTAGTGAACATAGCCTGGCGATCGAAAAAGGCAGACACAGGCAGACCCGGCTGCCAAGAGAGGACAGGATATGCTCTCACTGCAGTCAGGGAGTGGTGGAGACAGAGATGCACTTCCTCACAGCTTGTGGAAAATATCAGGGCATCAGGGAGAATTTCTACCAAAAATTCTCACAAATATGCCCTGAATTCAGAAATTTGAATGACGACCAAAAACTCCCATACCTACTAGGGGAAGAGAGAAACTGTGTAACACTAGCGGCACACTATGTTACAGCTTGCCATAAACAGAGGGACAACCAGTAAACCTAAGAAAAGAGTATATACAAATTATACGAATGTATATTTATACACTCAGGGATATATCTGTTTATACACTGTACGAATAGATCTGCGTTTATGTGTTCAACCATAAATGTATTTCGATGCTTTGGCAACATAAGATGTACCTTATCATGCCAATAAAGCGATTTGAATTGAATTGAATTGAATTGAATTGAGTGCGACAGGTCGATAGTCATTCAGGCACGTCACAGCCATTTGTTTTGGCACAGGAATAATGGTAGCGGTCTTGAAGCATGTAGGGACTACTGCCTGGGCCAATGACAGATTGAAGATGGCGGTGAAGACATCAGCCAGCTGATCAGCACAGTCCTTGAGTACCCATCCAGGGATGCTATCCGGTCCAGCAGCCTTTCGTGTGTTCACTCCGCGTAGAACACCCCTTACGTCGGAGGTCGACAGAGTGAGCACCTGGTCTTTCGGGGGTGGCAAGGCTTTGGTAGCCGGCTCCCTGTTGTCCCTGTCGAAGCGAGCGTAGAAGTTGTTAAGCTCCTCCGGAAGGGAGGCATCGCTAACCGGGGGGCTGGTGTTTTTGCCCTTGTAGACAGTGATGGACTGGATGCCTTGCCACATGCGCCGGGGGTCCGAATTGTTGTGGAAATGATCCTCTATCCGCAGTGCCTGTTTCCTTTTGGCAGTCCTGATACCCTTTTTTAGGTTGGTCCTAGCTGCACTGTAAGCCGCCGCGTCGCCAGATTTAAATGCTGCGTCGCGTGCTTTCAACAATGAGCGGACCTCTCCGTTCACAAACAAAGATCTTAAAGACTGCGGCTATTCGTGGTCCGCCTAATCCGTTAAGAGGAAGTCATCGGACTTCCAAATCTTTTAGACAGGAAGCAAGTTATAAATCTCATCATCATAAAGAAACTACTCATGAAATAACGCTGGACGGCCAGCTGGTGGTGCCGTCCAAGGAGTATAAATACTCGGGCGTGGGCCCCGCTTGCCCAAGGACATTTTGTAAGACAGGAACTAGTGAAGTACAACAAGACCTCAATGTTCTGAAACAAGTTGATTAAAGCCTTGCTTTATACTCAAACTAAGTGCATAATGAGTTTTATTACATCATGGCCCTTGACCGTGTCCATTCTATCTCCCGCACTTCTGCCCTCACCCCTGCCCCTCCCTCCCAGAACCACAATACAGCTCCCCTTGTCCTCACCTTTCATCCCACCAGCCTCCACATTCAATGGATCATCCTCTGCCATTTACGCCATCTCCAGCGCGATCCCACCACCCAACACATCTTCCCCTCACCTTCCCTTTCAGGATTCCGTAGGGACCGCTCTCTCTGCGACACCTTAGTCCACTCCTCTATCACCCCCAACACCTCTTCCCCTTTGCCCGGCACCTTCCCGTGCAAATGCAGGAGATGCAACACATGCCCTTATACCTCCCTCCTTCCCACTGTCCAGGGCCCCAAACACCCCCTCCAGGTGAAACAATCATTTATTTGTACTTCTTGCAATTTAGTATACTGTATTCACTGCTCACAAAGTGGTCTCCTGTACATTGGGGAGACCAAACGCAGATTGGGTAACCGCTTTGCGGAACACCTCCGTTCAGTCCGTAAAGGGGAACCCGAGCTTCCGGTCGCCTGTCACTTTAATTCACCGCTCCACTCCCACTCAGACCTCACCGTCCTCGGCCTCTTGCATTGTTCCATGGAAGCTCAGTGTAAGCGCGAGGAACAGCATCTCATCTTTCGATTAGGCACTTTGCAGCCCTCTGGACTCAACATAGAGTTCAACAATTTCAGATCATAACCTGGCCCCTATCTTCTTTATATATTTTTTATCCACACTTTTTGTTTGTGCCTTCTATTCTTCTCTCCCACATGGCAGCTGTCTTTCATTCTGCCAGCACAATTTACACTTCATCTAGAGCCATCCTTTATTTCTTAACCTGTCCCATTACCATCTCCTTTTGCCTTGAATATCTCTTAATGGGCTAGATTTTCAGTATAGACAGTTTTGGGGCGCTAACCTTAGCGCCCGCCCGAAGTTAGCGCCCGCCCCAAAGTAGCGCCCCGTTGCCGGAAATTCAGTGGCTTCGCCCTAAGAGGTTGGTGGAGCGCTAAAAGAGGTGTTCCACTACTATCTTTAGGCGCTAAGCCGGCGGTGCAGAGCGCAACACCCGAGCTCGGGTGCAGCGCACGGCAGACACTCTGGTGCCAGTGAGCTCTTAAAGGGGAAAGGTGCATGTGTGTTTTTCAAAGGCAGAGTCTGGGGGGGGGGACGACGAGGAGGAGGAGGAGGAGGAGGAGGAGGAGGAGGAGGAGGTGGTGGTGGTGGTGGTGGCCGGAAACAGAAATACACCGTTCAGAACAGCACACTGGAGCCTTCCACACAACACATGCAGAGTGCCTTTTATAGTGCAGGAGGAGTGCCCTTTAATTTGCGCTCCCCAGGGTGTGTTGCGTTCCATTTTACAAACGCTCTGGACGCCAGCCGCACAATGGGGCGGTCCGACTGAAGTTTTGATTCGGGGCGGCCAAAGGGCGTTGCACGAGGATGTGACGTCATTTTCTGCGCGCGCATCCGGGCGGGCGCTAAACTTTGCGCCGGCGCTAACGGGCAACTTAATTTGGGGCGGGGCGCAAACTGCGCTGCGCACGGGCGCTACACGCATAGCGCCCGAAAATCACTTCTCTTAAGGCGCTAACTGCTGGCGCTATCAACTGAAAATCTAGCCCAATGTCTTTTAACCTCTCCTGCCTTCTATCCTATCACAGACCTTCCCCTTTGTTCTTTCATCCCCTCCCCCATTTCCCAGCCCCGAGACTTGCTTAAAAATCTGATCCATTTCCTGCTCTTTTCCAGTTCTGATGAAAGGTCATCGGCCTGAAACGTTAACTCTGTTTCTCTCTTCACAGATGCTGCCTGACCTGCTGAGTATCTCCAGCATTTTCTGTTTTTATCTCAGATAGTTTATGTTCACTTATGAGTTGCTTTTAACAAAAGAGAATATGCGCTTAGCTTTCCTCAGTTACTCTTATAGATTACAATGATGCAGGAAGTTGAACACTAATTTCATGCTTATTTATTCAATCAGATGATTTGAATTGTATGTCATGTGGTGTCAAAGAGAACTGATGTGGTATGATGTGATGTGATCTTTTAGAAAGGATTTAAGGATTTACATAGAAACATAGAAGATAGGAGCAGGAGTAGGCCATTCGGCCCCTCGAGCCTGCTCCGCCATTCAATGAGATCATGGCTGATCATCCAAACTCAGTACCCTGTTCCTGCCTTCTCCCCATATCCCTTGATCCCTTTAGCCTTAAGAAATACATCTAACTCCTTCTTGAATATATTTAATGAATTGGCCTCAACTGCCTTCTGTGGTAGAGAATTCCACAGGTTCACCACACTCTGGGTGAAGAAATTCCTCCTCATCTCTGTCCTAAGTGGCTTACCTCTCATCTTTAGACTGTGACCCCTGGTTCTGGACTCCCCCGCCATCGGGAACATCCTTCCTGCATCTAGTCTGTCTAGTCCTGTTAGAATTTTATAAGTTTCAATAAGATCCCCTCTCATTCTTCTAAACTCCAGCAAGTATAAGCCCAATTGACCCAATCTCTCCTCATACATTATTCCTGCCATCTCAGGTATCAGTCTGGTGAATCTGCGCTGCGCTCCCTCCATGGCAAGAACATCCTTCCTCAGATAAGGTGACCAAAACTGCACACAATACTCAAGGTGTGGTCTCACCAAGGCCCTGTACAACAGCTGCAAGACATCCTTGTTCCTGCACTCGAATCCTCTCGCTACGAAGGCCAACATACCATTTGCCTTCTTAACCGCCTGCTGCACCTGCATGCTTACCTTCAGTGACTGGTGCACAAGGACACCCAGGTCTTGTTGCACTTCCCCTTCTCCCAATCTATTGACGTTCAGGTAATAATCTGCCTTCCTGTTTTTGCCACCAAAGTGGATAACCTCGCATTTATCCATATTATACTGCATCTGCCATGCATCTGCCCAATCACCCAACCTGTCCAAATCATACTGGAGTTTCTCGGCATCCTCCTCACAGCACACACACCCACCCAGCTTTGTGTCATCTGCAAACTTGGAGATATTACATCTAGTTCCCTCGTCTAGATCATTAATATATATTGTGAATAGCTGGTGTCCTAGCACCTCTCCCTGTGGTACCCCACTAGTCACTGCCTGCCACTCGGAAAAAGACCCGTTTATTCCAACTCTTTGCTTCCTGTCTGCCAACCAGTTGTCTATCCAAGTCAGTACCTTGCCCCCAATCCCATGTGCTTTAATTTTACACGCTAATCTCTTATGCATGACCTTATCGATAGCCTTCTGAATGTCCAAATACACCACATCCACTGTTTCTCCCTTATCTATTCTACCAGTTACATCCTCAAAAAATTCCAGTAGATTAGGCAAGCACGATTTACCTTTTGTAAATCCATGTTGACTTTGCCCGATCCTGTCACTGTTTTCCAAGTGCTCTGCTATTGCATTTTTTATAATGGACTCTAGCATTTTCCCCCCTACTGATGTCAGGCTTACCGATCTATAATTCCCCGTTTTCTCTCTACCACCTTTTTTGAATAGTTGGGTAACATTAGCTACCCTCCAATACATGGGAACTGTTCCAGAATCTATAGAATTTTGGAAGATGACCAGCAATGCATCTACGATTTCTAGGGCCACTTCCTTAAGTACCCTAGGATATAGATTATCAGGCCCTGGGGATTTATCGGCCTTCAATCCCGTCAATTTCCCTAACACCATTTCCCTACAAATACTGATTTCATTCAGTTCTTCCCTCTCATTAGACCCTATGTTCCCCAACATCTCTGGGAGGTTATTTGTGTCCTCCTTTGTGAAGACTGAACCAAAGTATGTATTTAATTGGTCTGCCATTTCTTTGTTCCCAATTATAAATTCCCCTGATCCTGACTGCAAGGGACCTACACTTGACTTCACCAATCTTTTTCTCTTCACATATCTATAAAAGCTTTTACAGTCTGTTTTTATGTTCCCTGCAAGCATACTCTCATACTCTATTTCCCCCTCTTTATTAATCCCTTTGTCCTCCTTTGCTGAATCCTAAACTGCACTCAATCCTTAGGTTTACTGCTTTTTCTGGCCAATTTATATGTCCTCTCCTTGGATCTTATGCTATCCCTAATGTCCCTTGTTAGCCACGGTTGAGTCACCTTTTTTGTTTTATTTTTATGCCAAACAGGGATTAACAAATTCTGTAGTTCATCCTTGCGATCTTTAAATGTTTGCGATTTTCTATCCACCGTCAACACTTTAAGTAACGTTCCCCAATCCATTCTACCCAACTCACGCCTCATACCATCGTAGTTTCCTTTATTTAAATTCTGGACCTGTTATCAAGGAGAAGGGGTTACAGTGGTGACAAGGTAAACTTTGTTAAACAGATGAGAACACTTCATTGCTAAGTTAAGTTCCGATGCCATTGTAGCTATCACTAAGGAGTCATTCTGCCATCAAAGCAGTCAGGTCTACCTGCCCAGAAATCTCCATGTCCAGGGTTTTTGGATGGCACAGTTGTACAGTGGACATCAAGCTACAACTATGCGGGACATAAAATCTGGAGTATATTGCAGAGTCTCTCCTGATCTATCAAGGCAGTGAAAGTGCCCCTTTGAGACCCTAATGGTTCCCTCTATGACTACACTAGTAGAAATATGTGCCTCATTGTAGTACTCCTCAGCTGCTGTTCTGCAGACCTTAGCAGGGTCATTATCCATAGCAGCAAGCTGTATGCCATGTCAACCACAAGCTGTCTGTTCACTTGACTATCTTCCTTGAAGAGCTCAGAGAGGGTAGAATTCCCAAGGACAAAGGCATCATGGGAACTTCCAGCAAATCTGCAAATGATGTCAAAATTTCTTTGCATGTTGTCGTACACAATCTGGACATTCGGCGAGTGGTACCCTTTTTGATAAAAACTATTGAAAAAGTTAACTGCAGGAGCTCACAAGGCTACCTGAGTGCCATCTATTGCACTCTATGTTGTGAGGTAGCCAGCAATGTGATAAAACTATTATCTTTATCATGCTTGCTGCCTTGCTGCTGTAACAAACTGGGTAAATTCCCCAATTCTCCAATAAAATGTGTCAGCTACCTGGCGAACACATATCTAGATGGCCCTCTGAGTAATATTACATAGATTCCCATGTGGTGGCCTGAAATGAAAGGAGCCAGGGTATTCTGGAGGGGGAGGGTGACCAACCAGTTGTCGTGGAGCATATAGGTACCAACGATATAGGTAAAAAACGAGATGAGGTCATAAAAGCTGAATATAGGGAGTTAGGAGGTAAATAAAAATATAGGATCTCAAAGATAGTAATCTTAGGATTGCTACCAGTGCCACGTGCTAGTCAGAGTAGAAATAGAAGGATATTTCAGATGAATACATGGCTAGAGGAATGGTGCAAGGGGAAGGGATTCAAATTCCTGGGACATTGGAAACGGTTCTGTGGGAGGTGGGACCAGTACAAACTGGACGGTTTGCACTTGGGCGGGACCGGGACTGATGTCCAAGGGGGAGTGTTTTTTGTGCTGTTGGGGAGGGTTTAAACTAAAAGGGCAGGGGGTTGGGAACCTGTGCAGGGAGACAGAGGAAAGGGAAGAAAGGATAGAACAAAAGACAGGAAGGAGAAAAGCAAGAGTAGAAGGCAGAGAAATCAAGGGTGTAAATCAAACAGGGCTACAGTAAATAATAATTCTAAAAGGACTAAGCGTGTTAAAAAAACAAGCCTGAAGGCATTATGTCTTAATGCGAGGGGCATTCGTAATAAGGTGGATGAATTATCTGCGCAAATAGATGTACATGGATATGATGTAATTGGAATTATGGAGACATGGCTCCAGGGTGACCAAGGCTGGGAATTCAACATCTAGGGGTATTCAATATTCAGGAAAGACAGGCAAAAAGGAAAAGGAGGTGGGGTAGCATTGCTGGTTAAAGAGGAGATTAACACAATAGTAAGGAAGGATATAAGCTCTGATGATGATGAATCTGTATGGGTAGAGCTGAAACATACCAAGGGGCAGAAAACGTTAGTGGGAGTTGTATACAGACCCCCAAACAGTAATGCTGAGGTTGGGGAAGGCATTAAATGGGAAATTAGAGATGTGTGCAATAAGAGCATAGCAGTTATCATGCGTGACTTTAATCTACATATAGATTGGGCTAACCAAATTAGTAACAATACTGTGGAGGAGGAATTCCTCGAGTGTATACGGAATGGTTTCCTGGACCAATATGTTGAGGAACCAACTAGAGATTAGGCCATCTTAGACTGGGTATTATGTAATGAGAAAGGATTAATTAGCAATGTTGTTGTGCGAGGCCCCTTGGGGAGGAGCGATCATAATATGATTAATTCTTCATTAAGATGGAGAGTGAAGTAGTTGACTCAGAGACTAGGGTCCTGAATTTAAATAAAGGAAACTGCGGTGGTATGAAACGCAAGTTGGCTAGGATGGATTGGGGAACATTACTTAAAAGGTTGACGATGGATAGGCAATGGCAAAAATTTAAAGATCGCATGGATGAACTATAGAATTTGTTCATCCCTGTTTGGTATAAAAATAAAACAAGAAAGGTGACTCAACCATGGCTAACAAGGGAAATTAGGGATAGCATAAGATCCAAGGAGAGGACATATAAATTCACCAGAACAAGCAGCAAAATTGAGGATTGGGAGCAGTTTAGAATTCAGCAAACAAGAAAAAAGGGATTAATTAAGAGGGGGAAAATAGAATATGAGAGTAAGCTTGCAGGGAACATAAACACTGACTGTAAAAGCTTCTATAGCTATGTGAAGAGAAAAAGATTGGTGAAGTCAAGCTTAAGTCCCCTGCAGGCAGAATCAGGGGAATTTATAATGGGGAACAAAGAAATGGCCAACCAATTAAATACATACTTTGGTTCTGTCTTCACAATGGAAGACACAAATAACCTTCCAGAGATTTGAGGAACATAGGGTCTAATGAGAGGGAGGAACTGAATGAAGTCAGTCTTTGTAGGGAAATGGTGTTAGGGAACTTAATGGGATTGAAGGCTGATAAATCCCCAGGGCCTGATAATTTACATCCTAGGGTGCTTAAGGAAGTGGCCCTAGAAATAGTAGATGCATTACTGGTCATCTTCCAAAATTCTATAGACTCTGGAATAGTTCCCGTGGATTGGATGGTAGCAAATGTAACCCCACTATTTTAAAAAGGTGGTAGAGAGAAAACGGGTCATTATAGACCAGTAAGCCTGATATCGGTAGTGGGGAAAATGCAAGAGTCCATTATAAAAGATGTAATAGCAGAGCACTTGTTAAACAGTGACAGGATCAGACAAAGTCAACATGGATTTACAAAAGGTAAATCATGCTTGGCTAATCTACTGGAATTTTTGAGGATGTAACTGATAGAATAGATAAGGGAGAACCAGTGGATGTGGTGCATTTAGACTTTCAGAAGGCTTTCGATAAAGTCCCGCGTAAGAGATTGGCATGCAAAGTTAAAGCACATGGGATTGGGGGTAAGATACTGACTTGGATAGAGAACTGGTTGGCAGACAGGAAGAAAAGAGTTGGAATAAACAGGTATTTTTCCGAGTGGCAGGCAGTGACTAGTGGGGTACTGCAGGGATCAGTGCTAGGACCCCAGCTATTCACAATATATATTAATGATCTAGACGAGGGAACTAGATGTAATATCTCCAAGTTTGCAGATGATACAAAGCTGGGTGGGCGTGTGTGCTGTGAGGAGGATACAGAGAAACTCCAATATGAATAGGGCAGGTTGGGTGATTGGGCAGATGCATGGCAGATGCAGTATAATGTGGATAAATGCGAGTTTATCCACTTTGGTGGCAAAAACAGGAAGGCAGATTATTATCTGAATGGCAATAGATTGGGAAAAGGGGAAGTGCAATGAGACCTGGGTGTCCTTGTGCACCAGTCACTGAAGGTAAGCATGCGGGTGCAGCAGGCGGTTAAGAAAGCAAATGGTATGTTGGCCTTCATTGCGAGAGGATTCGAGTACAGGAGCAAGGATGTCTTGCTGCAGTTGTACAGGGCCTTGGTGAGACCACACCTTGAGTATTGTGTGCAGTTTTGGTCACCTTATCTGAGGATGGATGTTCTTGCCATGGAGGGAGTGCAGCGAAGATTCACCAGACTGATACCTGGGATGGCAGGAATGACGTATGAGGAGAGATTAAGTCGATTAGGCTTATATTCGCTGGAGTTTCGAAGAATGAGGGGGATCTCATTGAAACTTATAAAATTCTAACAGGACTAGACAGACTAGATGCAGGAAGAATGTTCCCGATGGCGGGGTAGTCTAGAACCAGGGGTCACAGTCTAAGGATAAGGGGGTAAGCCATTTAGGACTGAGCTGAGGAGGAATTTCTTCACCCAGAGAGTGGTGAACCTGTGGAATTCTCCACCACAGAAGGCAGTTGAGGCCAACTTATTAAATACATTCAAGAAGGAGTTAGATATATTTCTTAAGGCAAAGGGATCAAGGGATATGGGGAGGAAGCAGGGACAGGGTACTGAATTTGGATGATCAGCCATGATCTCATTAAATGGCGAAACAGGCTCAAGGGGCTGAATGGCCTACTCCTGCTCCTATCTTCTATGTTTCTATGTTTCTATGGGTTGGTGGCATAATCATTGGCCAGAATTTTAACTTGAAGGTGGGGAGGGAGTGAGGGGGACTGGAATGTAGTTGGGAAACCTGGGAGAACGGGTTTCCCTGAGGCCCTGCTGAATTTAATGGTAGGCCTGATGAACATTTTTGTTTCTCTGTTGTAAGTGCAGGGTTCCCAAAATTCCCGCACTCCCCAAAATTATGGATCAAGAGGCCCTATTTGGACAAGTTATTAAAAACAGGGTACCCAAAATGGCTTCTGCAGCCTCATGTCCAAACCGACAGGATTTTTAAAGCAAGGTTCTGCAGACAAGCAGGCCCGGAGATGAAACTTAAAATGCAGTAATCTCTGAAAAAGGGACTCTCTGGAGCCAGCCAGACAAAGTAAACACAGAATACGCATTCATTCGACTTGAAATAGATCAAGCCAGAATGGGCCTAGAATCGAGGCCATTAGGTTTCTGCATATTTAATCGGTAACAGCTCACAGTAGCCATCAAGTCAGGATGGGGACAATTAAGTCTTATCCATGACAAACAACCAGGACATCGGGGTCATTAGACCCGGAGACAACCACTCCAAAAGTCGTTAAAGTAAATGGTTGTAATCATTTAAACAAGCCCGCCAAAAGTAAGACAATGGACTGACCTGATTTGGCGCACAGATAAGGAGTTGAAGAACGGGTATCATTGTAGGCCCATCAGTGGTAATGGTAGCTCTTCGCTTAGCTCCCTGATCTATTGCTTGTGGCCTCGGCCTGCTGCTGCTTGTACTCACGCCCTGGCCTCGTGGCGGGCTCTCTTCTCGCTCCCCGCGCCGCTCAACAACCAAGGACGTCCATTACACCGGGGCCAAACGCGGGAGGAGAACGAGACCCAAGTTCAAAACCACACAGGACTCACAGGCCACAAACGGGCAGATGAGATGAGACGAGACGAAGAAGAAGGTAAACCGATAAAAGCAGAGAAGGGCAGCGAAAGACGCATTGGGAAAAACCAAACACCTAGTTATAAGCTGCTGAATAAGTTGGCGTTGCATGCATGAACAGTACGAATAAGCAGGCGTTCGAAGAGTGGGTGGCAGCGCCTGTGATTAATAAACTAGCTTTAGAAGCATGGGTAGTAAAATCTTTTAGACGATAAAGACCGCAAATTGACTCCGACCGTAACATTACCGCCGACGACCGCCCGAGGGAGAAGAAGAAGAAAACCCATCGCGACGAGACGACAACGGTAGCTGAGGAAAAGGGAGGGTGCTTCGCATCAACAACTTCAGCACCACGCCCTGAGACCACATGGTGACGGGGTACCCCAAAGGACAGCGGGAGCGGACCTCAAAACTCATAACCGTTTAAGCAACTGGTTTTGGCTCGGTGAGCATGAATTCCTGGCCCCTCATAGCTTAATCTAGTTAGATATAGCAGGTGGGATAAGGATAAGGGGATTGTTTAATGTAGTTGTTTTCCCTCAATGTGCCGTGTGTTCCCCACTCCCATATATGTGTAATTGTTTTATGCCTGTAATTTTCATACCAGTAATTCCATAAGATTGTTTTATTCTGCTTTTAATAAAATGTTGGTTTTCTTGCACCAAACCACTTGTCTACTCGATTTTCTGTATCGCCACCTGTACCTAAGTCCGGTGTCTAGAACCCAGGGGTGTGGGAGCGATTCAAACTGCTCAAAGGGGACAGTCAGAGGCGAAGCTGGCTAGGCACGACACACCACCCCCTACATTGTTTCCTGTCCACAGCCAGCCAGATAGATTGAAAGGGTAACAGAGAGGAGAAAGGGAGGGATTGGAGGCCGGAGAGGGGGTCAAGGGATTTGGTCCAAGCATCAGAGACTGGAAAGGGGGTTGGGGGCCAGGGGCCGAGGATTGGTAGGCCGGAGGGATGATCGGAGATAGGTGGCCTCTTGGCAGATGGCAGAGACATTCAGTGGGGAGACTACCGATGGCATTACCGGACGACCTCGAACGGCTGTGGACCTAGAAGGCCCGGCTGTAGGCTGCACCACTTCGGCATGGGTGGCAACAGTCTGGGCTGGCTGGCTGATAGGCAGTGGCAAGAGCAATGGCAAAGGGCAATGGCAGAGTGGCAGTGGTGGAAGTAGGAATGTTGTCATTCCAAGAGAGGACAGCAGGTTATTGCTCCAGAGACCCACTGCCACTCCTCCGGGGAGGACAAATTGCTGGCCTGCTGCGACACCCTACAAGCCTCTTTCAACACTCGTTAACCCAGCCACGATGGCAGAAGTCTGAGCTTCCACTGCAGCAGTAAGACATTGGGTCACTTCTGCCTGTGCTGCAATGGAAGCTGCAAGATCGCCCACCATACCCAGCATCATCTGTGGGTCCACAAGGTCTTTCCTTTACATCCTGGAAATCATGGGCTCCAAGCTTTTTGCAAAGCCCCATCCAATGTTGGAGCCGGACTCCTCCATGTTCCTTGACAATGACAAAAGGTTCTCTGGCAGGCTTGCCATTGCACCTAGCATGTCCATGTGCATGCCCATCACCCATCTTCCGACAGCCGCCCAATCGAGGTCATCATCTGTGTCCTGTGGAGTAGAACTCGTGTGCGAACTGGCCCTCCGGGGAGCTGGCATCTGAGCTACCCTTTCCCCTGACCTGGCTGCAGCCCACTCGTGCCGAGTGACTCACCACGTGCAGATCCCGCCTCTAATCTACCCTCTAAAGTACGCGCAGTGCCATTTTATGAGCTGGTGTCTGCGAGTGTCAAATGCAGTGCCGGTATCTCTTCTCCTTCGTCTCCTCCGTCAGTCTGCTGATGATGAGGAACAGGCTGTGCTAGTGGCACTTCTTGGGTATCTGAAAGCAGAGGGAACAAGGGTTGGGTTGTGATGAGGGAAAGGGGCGGGTAGCAAGATATCCAATGCTTACACCATCAGCAGCTTGTAAGTGAGAAGAGATTGTGGGATGAGAGGGAAGTGGGATGTGAGAAAACGGATTTGGTATGACCATACTGTCATCATCAGCAATGCTTACAACTTCTCCACTGGTTGTGGACTCTATCACTGCCCCGCCAATGATTTCATGGATGGATTCCTCGAGGTCCATCAGGTTCTCAATTGTGACTTGGCTGCCTCCCGTCTGTTCTTGCTCACGGCGGTTGTGAGCCACCTTTGCCTGCAAGAGAAAGGGAAGTGTGTCACTGAGTGTGGTGCAATGTGTTTGGGTGATGTGCCTGCCATGGTTGAATAGCTGGCAGTGTGTGCAGGGTGTGAGATGCAGGTGTAAGTGTTGCAGCAGTGGTAAGTGTGTGAGAGTGAAGTGAAGCTATGATTGTGAGGTATAAGGGGTGATAGCTAGAGATTGGTGGTAGTTAAGTGCTGGGTGTGTGGTGCATTGAGCAGTGTGTGAGGCTTGTGGTGCAGATGGTGGGATATGGCAGTTGTGAAGCCTTCACTCACCTTGACCATCTGTGTGAGGTCATTAAAATTTTTCTGCCACTGGATCCATGTCCTTGGGACAACACTGGTAGCCGTGGAGGATTGTGCAATCTCTTCCCATAACCTTCTGAAAATGAGGTTGGTTAAGGCCAGCCCACCTTAGTTGGACCCCTAGGACCATGGCCTCCAGTGTTGCATCTGAAAATCGTCTGGCTCATTCTCTGGGTTGTTGGGCCATTGTGTCTCCAGACTGACAATTAGGTGCTTCTGCAACAAAGCACCTCCCCTTTAAGTAGTGGAACAAGCCTAGGCGAAACTTTATTGGCCAATAGACTGCACCCGATATTGATCCCCCCCACCCCGTTGAGCACTACGCCAATCAGCATTGCGCAATGCTCCAATCATGCTAATGAGCAGGCAGCATGAATTTTGTGTGCTGCCTGTGCCACTTAGAAGAGGCGCAGGCAAATAGCGCTGGCAGCTGTCACTGCACCTTTTCAGGCCTTATCCAATTTCTAGGCCTATATGTATTGGTCGCTGATCCTTCATCGTCGCTGGGTCAAAGTCCTGGAGCACCCTACCTAACAGCACTGTGGGAGTACCTTCACCACACGGAAGTTCAATAAGGTGGCTCACCACCACCTTCTCAAGAGCAACTAGGGATGGGCAATAAATGCTGGCCTTGCCAGCGACACCCAGATCCCATAAACAAATAAAAAAAAGGTCAAGGTCTAGAATGTATTTTAGTGTGCAATATTTGGATAGATTAAAATGATACTGTCACTTTGCTGTTGCTTCTTTAGTGATCATGCACGCAAGAGGGACATTGGCTTACTGACACACAAGTTTGAACATTTTTGTGTATAGGCACACAGCATATTGACATTAGAAGAAAGTGTTTCTCAACAGAAAGGGTCGTAATTTGCGGCTCCTACGTGCGTGTATGAGGTCCGTTCATGCCTGGAAAACATGGGCCTCTGCCTGTGGGTACCCAGAGAGGCCCAGGACCGTGAATCTCTACCTCCCGGAGCACCAGGTAGGCGCGGATTTTATTTGTGGATCGGGGGCATTTCCCTGAACAGGCAGCAAGTGAAAAAAGTAATTGAAGTTTGTGTTTTTTTTTCACATATTAAGTGTTCAGGTTCTTTGGGGTAATTCTGGTAGAAACAATTTTAAAATGCAGTAAAAATTCTGTTCTGCTCCAAGTAATCAATAGTTTGGAGAAATGTAAGCATATACTAGCAATAAACGAGATGTCATGGATAAATAAATAGGTTAGGATAAAATTGAATCTAAAGAAAAAGGCAAACCTAAAATATATAAAAAATAAAGTTTGAAGATGACAAAAAGGAACATGATGAGCTTAGGCAAGGGATAAAAAGGCACTTTATGTAGGCAAAGAAGAAATATGAAATGAAAATATTAAAGAATATAAAAACAAATAGTAAAGTATTCTATGGGTACATAAGTTTAAAAAAGAATTAAGACTGGGATAGGGCCACTAACGGCTGAGCAAGATTTCTCACAGGAGATGAACCTGAAATGGCAGGGATACTGAATAGATACTTGGGGCTGGATTTTAATTCAGGGGCGGGCTGGGGTCATGTAATCCGCATTTCGTGTTATCCACCCGAATCTGAATCGATGTGGGAGATTGATGCAATTTTAACTTAATTGGCCAATTGAGTTTCAACGTGTGGGAACCCATGGCCA
This sequence comes from Somniosus microcephalus, assembly GCF_052327205.1. Lineage (NCBI taxonomy): Eukaryota > Metazoa > Chordata > Chondrichthyes > Squaliformes > Somniosidae > Somniosus > Somniosus microcephalus. Next base: position 65,420 of record NW_028225940.1, read on the forward strand.
ATGAGTTTTTCCAGTCTGAAAGTCGCCTCCGATGACATCATCATTGCTGCTGCATTTAAGGTCTGCAACAAGCCTTGCTTCTTCTGCAGACTGCCAACCTTTTGGCCTTTCATGCTACAGGGACCTGGAGGAAGAATGGCCAGCCAGAGAGCTAGGGCTGCTCCGAGGTTTGTTGACGTTGCCTTGCAGGCTTTAGTTGAGGGAGCAAGAGCTCATAAAGAGGTGCTCTTCCCTTCTTCAGGGATGAAGAAGCCTCCCCAGCAGACCAAGGCTGTATGGATCCAGGTGGCAGAGGAGGTCAACTCATTATCAGTAATCCGCAGAACCTGGATTCAATACAGGAAGAGATTTCATGACCTTCTGCGCACTGGAAAAGTGAGTATGAATTTCCCATCACCCTCAATCTAATCCCCATTGCCTTTCCACACCAGCACTCAGCTTTAGCAATCTCTTTCTCCACATCTCATGTAAGGGGTTTTCCTCGAGAGGTTTCCCTGAGGTTTCTCTCTCTAGAGGCCTCTCTCTCTTGCACAGTAAACCTTGAGTGGTTCGACCCACTTGCCCCTTAGATTCTATACTCTGGACTTAGGTGCAGGAACTACAATGTAGAGAAAACTCTTGTAGACCAAGTTTGATGAAACAAAATTAAATTTTATTGCATAAGGAAAAATATCAAATCAAATGCAAGCAGATAAGGGAGTACATGGGAGGGAAAAACACAAAATAAATCATAACGACACAGTACTAACTAAAGCAAATACAGGCATCTTATACTCTACAAAGATCATCATGAAATAAGGAAACACACGGAACATCGAGGGACAACAACTCATGTTAATTGTACCCTTAAATCCACCCCCTTATTAAACCTATCTAGATCTGATGGTGAAGGGCCAGAAGCATGCTCACCAATCCCACTAGGAAGTGCAAGGTTTTGAAATCGAGTCTGTGTTTGGTCCTTTCAGGCATTTCGTCTCCACGTGGATCGTGGAGGCCCTGCGAGCTGCGCCACACCACTCTCCTGAGGTGGGGGTCGGGGGCAGCTGGACACCGGCGGGCCTGGATGTCGGCGGGGTCGAGGATTGTCGGCTCGACCCTAGTTAGAGGAGCCTTGGGCTGGCTCCCATTGCTTCTTCAGTTTTTTATCTCTTCTCCCAAGCCGGGGTGGCTGGAAGGTTTCTTCTCTTGGGACCATTATTTTTTTGTCTCTTCTCCCAAGTTGGGTTGATGGCCTCTCGTTCCGGCAACGGCCCGGGGATGGTCGATGATCTCCCGATGTGTTTCCCCGGGACGGAACGCCGGTTTCGAGACGGCCTTCTCGATGTTGGCTTTCTTCTTCCTCCTGTGAGTGCCTGCTCCTTCTTCTGGGTGTCCGGATTCAAGCTGCGTGTTTCCAGCTCTCCAACCCTGCGTGTCTGCCTGTGTGTCTGCGTGTCCTCCAGCTGCCAGCTCAACCCAACTGCCGAAAAGTCTCTCCAGATATACCTTTCTTCCAGAGGCTTCACTTCCCGCCCAAAATCAGGTTAGTCTTTGTTTTATTCTTGGTGGGCTGCGAGCACAGTGGGGTAGCCATTATATTTTAAAATGTCTTAAACAGCTGGTAACAGGCCCATCTCTGGTCTGGAATTACCTTCATTGTTTTGAATGTCCTGCTGATCTCGTTATCTAGTCCTGGGTGCTGTTCTCATGAATATGAAATTGTCCCCTTTTGTCTGGGGCAACATTTTGATGGCCTCTGTCTCCAGGCCGATCCTGACTAGATCTGCATCTAATCCATATGCATACGTGTGGGTCTGGTTTCGTTCTCTCAGAAATGGCTTCCAGAACTTGCTGTAGGTTGAATCCACAAAGCTGTCTGAGGTTACGCAGGAACCATTTTAAAGTGTCCCAATAAGCTGGTCACATGGTATGGTGGCCATTTTGTATGCCCCTTTTTCTGGGCTTCTTTTAAAATCATGACCTCTCCTGCCATTTGACCCTTATTAATACAAAGTCCAATTTTGCGAATCCTACACTCACTTGACACTGACATCCATGCAACCTCACCCATTCCTTCTCTCTCTATGGTCACATTCACCTAACTATTCGACTATGCAGCCCTCACACTCCCTAACACTGTGATGCTATGAAAACAACTGACAACACACAGGGAGGGCCTTTGGTCTTGCCACCTCACTCCATCTTTGTCTCCTTCTAAGTATCTATGCTATGGATTCTCTACACTCACTCCTTCATTCTCACTCAAACTCCACTTGTCTCCCTCATTGCAGGAAAAGAGAGCTCACAATAAGCGAGAGAGAGTGAGGACAGGAGGAGGGCCACCTTCAGTAGCCCACCTCACCCCCTGGGAGGAGGCAGCCCCAGAGATCGTAGGAGTGGAGGAAGATGCACAAGTGGGGGATGGACAGAGGGGTGCATCATAGCAAGCTGGTGACAGAATAGTTTTCCATCTCTCTCATTGACATTGCATGAGTTGCTGATAATGATTCTGGAGCTCCAACAGATGGACTAATGATCATCTGCAATATGCAATGTGCATGTAACCTTGGCATCACATCTCTGACTCTTTCTTTTACTCCCCCACAGGACCATCGCAAGCACCCGTCCCCACTAGCCAGGAGGAACAGCATGAGCATCAAGACTCCTCAGAGGAAGCTGCAACATCTAAGGGTGGACTGTCAGCAGAATTCAGTGCACCCAGCACCAGCGCAGACACTCACACCTCGGTGGGACCATCGGGACATAGAGTAGTGTTGTCACCTGGTGTATCACAGCTCACAAGTGAGCATCAGCAGATTGTGGAGACAGGGACAGCAGTGGAGATTCCTAGTCGGAGGGCGCAGGACTCTGCCAGCTCGGCTCAGCTGCTTGTCGAACCTCTGCATCTGGGTCCATCCATATGATCAGTGGTGCTGGAACTCCAGGAACAGATGCAGGAGTCTCTGGCAGGTTTTGTCTCCAGGGTCGCTGCGAGTGTTCAGCGAATGGAGCAGTCCATAGTGAACATGAGCAGAGCCTTTGTGGAGTCTTTGGCGCATGAACGCATCACCATGGAAAGGATGGCAACCTCCATGGAGGTGATAAGTCGCCAGAGTGCAGAAAACATGGTGAGTGTTCAGAATAGAATGACATCTCTGGAGGAGCGATGGTCATCTATTGAACAGAGAAACCAAACCTTCATGGAAGTCCTTCTGAGTAGGACTGTCAGTGCAGATACGGGTCCCCATGGCCCCCCTGATGTGCAGCAAGGTGCTCTCAAGCCACTTGCAAGTGCTGAGGGGGACCTGACCCATGAGAGGGAAGTTGGTGGCAGACATCAAGGATGTGGGGGCTCCTCTCCAAGCGCTCACATTTCCATGCCACTGCAGAGCTCTCGGTCAGAGCCCCACCAGAGTCCACACCCAACTGAGATCGGAGTCTCAACCCCTGCACAGCCGCAGGAGCAGCAGACTGTTGCCGAGCCGTCACAGGTTCACAACCCCAGAGGACGCCCGACAAAGGTGTTGAGACAGGAGCAGCAGAAAAGTGAGCAAGGGGCCTACACATCTGCTGAAGCCACAGGGGAAGCACCACGTAGGAGCACGCGTAAGAGAAAGATACTGCACAAATAGTCACAAGGGTAGTCACTTGGGTGAAATTTGATGTTTTCTGTGAAAAAGCCTTCAGATGAATATTGTAAATAAAAAATCTGATGGCTACTGCTGTAGTTGTGGCGTGTGTCATTTTGCGAATAGGACTTTCACATTGAGGGCTTAGGATTACTTGCAATTGTCAGTATGGTGGTCAAATTGCTAGGAACCTGCTGGTTCTTGGCCATTGGCGATGCTCAGGTAAGAAGCTGCGAGGCAAAAGTGCTTGATTGGCTAGTCTAAGCAAATCTGGCCAAGATCAGTGTGTCCCTTGCATCCCGGGCAGCAATGTTCTCGCGTACTACTGCCGCTGGTTGATGGGCCTCTGCAAGATGTTCATTTTTGCTCTCCTCCTCCTCCTCCTCATCTGAGGAGGATATGTGACGAGCCACTTGGTCCTCAGGAATCTGGAAGCCACGACGCTGTGCCATGTTGTGAAGTGCACAGCAATGATTCTGGAGACCCTGGCTGCTGAGTGTTGCAGGGCTCCACCTGATCTATCCAGGCATCTGAAACGCATCTTCAGCAAACCGATGGTTTGCTCGATTACGGCTCTGGTGGACATGTGGCTGGAGTTGTAGCTCTCCTCAGCTTCATTGGATGGTCTCCTCAGTGGCGTCATTAGCCACGTCTTCAGGGGATAGCCCTTCTCTCCAAGTAGCCATCCGTTAAGTTGGTCTGCTGGACTGAATTGCGGAGGCACACCAGACTGGCGCAGTATGAAGGAGTCATGGCAACTGCCAGGGTTTTTTGGCACAAACATGCAAAATTTCCTTCTTGTGGTCACACACCAGCTGAACGTTAAGGGAGTGGAAACCCTTGCGGTTGACAAAAATACCTGGATTGCGATGGGGTGCCTTAAGGGCCACATGTGTGCCGTCAACGACGCCCTGCACCCTTGGAAAGCCTGCCAGATTAGCTAATCCAACCGCACACGCCGTGACACTTGCTTGATCCTTGGTGAAATGGATGTGATTGTGCGCGATGGCAAAGAGGGCATCGGTTACCTGCGTGATGCAAGTCTGTGCGGCCGCCTGGGAGATGCCGCTGATGTCTGCTACTGATCCCTGGAATGAGCCTGAGGCAAAAAGGTTGAGTGCGGTGGTGACTTTGATGACCACTGGTAAGGGTTGTCCACCTGGTCCTCTGGCCTGCAGGTGTTGTTGCAGCATTGCGCAGATGTCACCCACGACCTCTCGCGAAATTCGGAGCCACCTTTGGCACTGCTGCTCGCATATGTTGAGGTAGCTGACCCTGTGTCCGTAGACCCTGTTTGGGGGGTATCTCCTGCGCTGATAGGCTTCCATGCGCTGGCCCCTTCTGGCCTGTGCAGCTTCAGGTGGGTGAGCAACAGCTTGGCGCTCCTGTTGTTGCTGCTGCTGCTGTTGCTGCTGCTGTTGGTTCTGCTGCTGTTGGTGCTGCTTTTGTTCCTGGTTCTGCTGCTGCTGCGGTTGGTCTTCGGCCTCATCTAATGTCCAGAAGGGAAGGAAATAAATGGCTCCCATGCTTCTGGTATATGCCTCAGTTGAGGAAGCGCTCAGTGAAGGGGGCGAGAGGGGTTTCCCAGGAGGTCACACTGGAGATGGGTGCCAGGCTCCAAACTTCCACAGCTGTGGTTATGCCTTCCAAAACTTCCCCCAGACCTGAGGCTACAAAGTCCTGCCACCTGCAAATGATGGCTGATCAAATCTCCTCTTTAATGGTTGAGCTGCAGCTGATAGTCAGCAATCCAATTGTGCTCCTGCCAGGTTTCACCGTCGTGTTTCAGAACAGGCGTGTTTCACGTGGGAAAAGGGTTAAAATGACAAAGACCTTTCAAACTGGCATTATAAAGGCAATTTAGTGCTTGTTAAGGGCCTTAATGACCTATCCCGCCTCTTAGAGGCGGGACGGAGACAGGACCATTAGCCACGAATGAATGAAAATTGCTTGGAGGTGGGATGGAGGTGGGGTTGGGCCCGCATGCCAGTTTTTGCAATTTTAACCCCCCACACGCCTCCAATCCCGCCTCCACAGCCCAGTGAAAATCCTGCCCTTGACCTCAGTTTCACTGAAGAGGCTAACAAAGAGGAAATGACTACAGTAGAAGAAGTCAAGAGGCATTTTACAGCAGTTAAGAAAATTGGAGATATTAAACAAACTAGACAGACTTAAGGAGGAGAAAGCCTGGGTGCAGATGGATTGCACCCACGGATACATAAAGAAACTAGGGAGGAGATAGAAGAGGCACTAAGGGGGAAATATTCGGTTGATTAGCACCTCCCGTTTGCGCCCAAAGAGGGCGCTAACGGCACGCAAAGCAACCAGCGCTCGGGCGCGGCGATGTTTGTGCCGCTCGCAAAATTGACCAGAGTTTATGCGGCGGCACTAAACTCTATTGCCACAATCTCCTGCGCCCGCAGATCATGACGTCAGTTGAGCGTGCAACGCCCCGGTGGCACCCCGAACCAGATATTGAGTGGCGCCCCCTTCCTTTCCGCCTGCACATGAGACCTTATCCTCCCAGGGTATTCCAGGTACAATTCTCCTACATTCTTTTGTCTGAGGAGCAGTGTTTGCGCAGGCTGCGCTTCAGCAAGGAGGTGGTCACTGAGCTCTGCCACCTGCTGCAACCAGATCTGCAGCCTCAACTGAGGACCAGGACCTCTCTTTTGGTGGCAGTGAAGGTGACAGTGGCTCTGAATTTTTATACCAGCAGCTCCTTTCAAGTAGCTACTGGGGACATCACCAATATCTCCCAGTTCGTGGTCCATTGCTGTATGCGGGAGGTCACAAATGCCCTGTATAAAAGGAGACACCAGTACATCTCTTGCCCCATGAGCTGGGCCAAACAGCATGAACGCGCATTTGGCTTTGCGAGGATAGTGGGCTTCCCCATGGTGCAGGGTGCCATTGACTGCACGCATGTGGCATTGCGGGCACCGCATGAAAATGCAAAGGTTTTCCAAAACCGCAAGGGCTACCACTCCTTAAATGTCCAGTTGGTCTGTGACCACAGACAGCTGATGCTTGCTGTCAATGCCCGCTATCCTGGCAGCAGCCACGATGCTTTCATCCTGCGCCAGACTGGTGTGCCAGACCTTTTCCAGGCACCACATCAGCCAAGTGGTTGACTGCTCGGGGACAAGGGTTATCCACTCTGCACCTGGCTGATGACACCACTCCGTAACCTCAACACCCCTGCCGAGCTGCGGTATAATGAGAGCTATATCGCTACCAGGAACATAATTGAGCAGACGATTGCTGTGCTCAAGCAATGGTTCCGCTGTCTGCACCACTCAGGAGGAGCCCTGCAGTACTTACCTGAGTAAGTCTCCATCTTCATAGTTGTGTGCTGCATGCTGCATAACCTGGCAATCCTCAGGACCCAGCCAATGCCACCAGGGATTAGTGCACCACCGGAGGAGGAGGAGGATGATCAGCAGCAGCACCAAGGCGGGAGGGAGGCCCACAATGTTGAAACTGCAAGGGCCGCCCATCAACAGCTGATAACAAGCCACTTCTAGGCCCCTATTCATAAGATGGCTTCTGGCATGGAGAACAACATGATGGAAAGCAACCCGCAATCCCTATAGCCGGCCAGGGCAGCAATGATTCCAAAGGCAAAACATGTACATTTTGAATACAACAACTTTTTTATTTTACAAACTCTGTGTGTGTCATTTATTCATGACAAACTAATAGAAACAAACACAACAAATCATTAATTAACAGAACTGGTTCACACAAGCTGGAGACAATAGCCAAAACACTAAACAAAAGTTATCAGATGAAACTTGGCCTTTAATAAAAACATACCCGACATTTCTTGAGACCTCCTACTTTTTGCCCTTCGAGGGTGATCTCCATCCCTTGCGCACTTCCCCCCTTCCCACTCTACTGCTCCTCCGTAATGGGGCCCCAGTTGCTGCTAAAAGGCTGGTGGAAGGCTGCTGAATGTCAGATCCTGAGACCACAGATGCCCTTGAAGGACGGCCTCAACCAGCTCTGGGCCTGGAAGGCCCGGCTACAGACTGCACCAACTCTGCATGGGCGGCAGCAGTCTGGGCTGGCTGTGTTGCAGGTGGTGGCAAGTGCAATGGGGAAGTGACAGAGGTGGGAGCAGGAATGCTGTCATCCTGAGAGAGGACAGCACCTCCCTGCTCGACCGACACACTGACACTCCCATGGGGCAGCACCTCAGCATCCGGAGCAATCTGCTCGAGCACAGATTGCTGGCCTGCTGCGGCGCCATGAGAGCCCTGGGGCAATGTGGCCGAACCAGCGACGATGGCAGCGGTCAGTGCTTGCGGTACCTCAATCTGAGTCTGCATGAGAGCAGTCTGAGATTGGATGGCAGCAGCCAGTGATTGAATTGCAGCACCAAGCAGTTGCACTGTGTCTGCCTGTGCTGCAGCGGAGTGCTCCATACTCCTTGCCAGTCCATCAATGCTTTTGGGCACCCTTCCCATTGCACTCATGAGCTGAGTGTGCATGTTCACCGCCTGGGTGTTCATTTCAGCGATGAGGCACTCCTCCTCTGCATCCAGTGCAGCAGGACTCGCTGGCCTACTCTCCCTCCGGAGAGAAGGCCCCCGAGCTTCACTACCCCCATGGTGTTGCTGCAGCCCGCTGGGTCCCGGAGCTTCATCCTCATCAGACTCTCCCCCCCTGCTCCCCTCCAGGGAAGACGTGGTCCCAGTGTGGGCATGGGCTCCCTCGGGAGATGCTGGCATTGAGGATCCGGCTTCCTCTTCCTCCTCGCCTGCGATGTCGCACCCACTGACTGGTTGAGGGACAGGCTGGTCAGCTGATGGTTCACCATCTGAAAGCAGGGAGATACAAGGGTGGCTTTAGCATCAGGACAGGGGGACAGTAAAGGAGCAAGGACTGGAGCAATTTAGTAAGTTGGATTGTGTTAGATCCGTGATTCTGAGAGTATGATGTTTTTCAATAGCCACACGGATGCTGTAATTTAACAATAAACAGGTATTTACTGGAGGAGGGTAGTCTCAAGACTGGGGGGAACAGAGGCATGCGCAAGGCTTATATACAGGTGTGGTCACTGCCGGTACTACAGTATACAGGAGCTGTAAAAGTAGTTCTGTATTAAAGGCACATACACTACAATTCCTCCCCTTTTAGATTAGTAGTACCCCTAATATTCAAATAACAATTAATACTTTAACATGTACATTAAACAATAATATTCCATTTATAGATTCAGTCTTTGGGGCGGATTCCTGACCCTTTCGGGATAGTGCCTTTCCTGAGGTTCTTGTTCTTGGTGCAGAGGCGATTCTGACCCCTTTTCATCGGGTAGTTCATCGGGTTCTACTGCTACTGGTTCTGAGGTAGATGCTACCGGTATGTCGGGTTCATCCCCAGGTACTCGAGACATGGGGTTGAGGCGTTCCTGTGACGCTAAGATCTGATCGACGTGGCGTGTCACAATGTTCTCCCCGACATCCACTGTGTACATTAATGGCCCCTGCCTTGTGCATATCGTTCCGGGTTGCCATTTCTCTGTTCGATAGTCACGGGCCAAGACTGGTTGTCTTACATTGAAGCTCCTTGTCGGCTTCTCATTGATGTGCTGGAATTGTTTATCCTCAACATTTCTTCGCACATTTTGTCTGAGCAAGCCCAGGCGAGATCTCAACCTTCGGTTAAAGAACACCATGGCCGGGGTCTGGTTGGTAACTGCATGTGTTGTGTTTCGGTAGGCTAATAAGAAATTGTCCATCTTATGCTGTAGTGGAATTTCATCGTCGCACATGGCCTTTATCGCCTTCTTAAAGGTTTGTACGAACCTCTCAGCCAATCCATTTGTGGCTGGATGATACAGGGCGGATGTGTAATGCCTTACCCCATTCCTTCTCATAAATCTTTGAAACTCTTCGGACACAAACTGTGGTCCATTATCAGAGCAAATCTGCTCTGGCAAACCGTTTCTGGCAAATATGGTCCGCAGGAATGCAATCATTTTCTCTGTAGTGGTTGAGGACATTTTTATCACCTCAGGCCACTTCGAATGAGCATCCACTGCTATTAAGAACATTGAGTCCATGAATGGACCAGCGAAATCAATATGCACCCATTGCCATGGAGAGGAGGGCCACTCCCATGGGTGTAGAGGGGCATGTGGTGGTGCATTTTGGACCTTCTGGCATCCTAAGCAGCTCTTAGTTAGGTCTTCGATTTGTTGATCGATTCCCGGCCACCACACATAAGCCCTAGCTAGGCTTTTCATTTTCACTCCCCCCAGATGACCTTCATGAAGCTCATTTAGCACTCTCTCCCTTAACTTGGGTGGAATCACCACTCTGGATCCACACATCACTGTCCCCTGGCATACTGACAACTGTTCTCTTCTGGATGAGAATGCAGGCAACAGTGAGTTGCCATGTGTTGGCCATCCCCTCACTGTCAAATCATATACCCGAGACAGCATCGGATCATTGCGGGTTTCCTTCTCTATATCTGCGTTCATTACTGGCAAGCGTTCAATTATTGATGAATAAAATATCTCGATAGGGTCCACTGCTGGTGCTTCCTCCACAGTAGGCAGTGGCAGGCGCGATAGCCCATCAGCGTTCCCATGCTGTTTCGTGCCTTTATATTCTATTTCATATTGATTCGCCCCTAGAAACAGGGACCATCTTTGTAACCGTTTTGCAGTCATCACTGGAACGCCCTTCTTAGGATTAAAGATGGAGACAAGTGGTTGGTGGTCAGTCAGCAAGGTGAACTTCTGCCCATGCAGATAGTGGTTGAATTTTTTTACTCCCCATACGAGGCTGAGGGCCTCCCTGTCAATCTGGGCATAGTTGCGCTCGGCTGAGGTTAGTGACCGAGACGCAAAGGCCACTGGCCTCTCCAACCTGTCTGGGAATTTGTGCGACAGCACCGCTCCAATACCATAGAGTGATGCATCACATGCCAAACGAATTGATAGTGCTGGGTTGAAATGGGCCAACACCTCTTTTGATGTGATCAATTCTTTACAATTCTGGAAAGCTCGTCTACGTTCATCATTCCACTTCCATGGTACCCCTGTTTGCAGTAGGGTGTTCAGTGGGTGTAATACCATGGACAAATTTGGTAAGAACTTGTGGTAGTAGTTTACCAACCCGAGGAACGACCTCAGTTGTGACACATTTTCCGGTGCTGGAGCCTTGACTACTGCCTCAATCTTTTCAGGGGACTTATGTAACCCCTCTTCATCGATGACGTGGCCACAATACGAGATCTGTTTCTGGAAAAACTCGCACTTGTGGTGATTAGCTCGTAGCCCATACTCCTTTAATCTGGTGAGCACCTTCTCCAAGTAGGCGAGGTGATCACTGTCATTTTCGCCCGTGACCAAGATGTCGTCCAAATAACACTGGGTCCCTGGAATCCCTTGCAGGACTTGATCCATTGCCCTTTGCCAGATAGCCGGAGCCGAGGCTACCCCGAACACCAGCCGGTTGTATTGATAGCGACCTTTATGAGTGTTAATCGTAAGGTATTGTTTCGAGGCTTCTTCTACCTCCATTTGCAAGTACGCCTGGGCTAGATCAATTTTGGTGAAGCGTTTACCTCCAGACAGCAAGGCAAAAATATCCTCAATTCGTGGAAGCGGATATTGTACCGTGTGAAGAACTGGGTTCACTGTCACCTTAAAATCCCCACAGATGCAGACCTTCTTTGGTTCCCCAGGCGTATTGCTCAACGACCTCTTCATTACAGGAACGATGGGTGTAGCCCACTCGCTCCAGTCTACTTTGGACAGTACTCCTGAACGTTCCAACCCTTCCAGCTCTGCTTCGACAGCTGGTCTGATCGCATAAGGCACTGGTCTGGCGTTAAGAAACTTTGGGCTTGCATTTTCCTCTATTTTAATCATTGCTGTTATGCCTTTTAGTGTTCCTAGTCCCTCCTGGAACACTTCTTTTGCGTCAGTTAGCATTTTTGACAGTCGTCCAGGTGTGACGTCATCATCCTTTTTGGCCTCAACCTTCAGTGCCTGTATGGAATGCCAATCTAATTGTATCTTCCGGATCCATTCACGTCCTAGCAGTGGTGGTCCTCCATGTGGCAATACATATATATCCATTTGAGGTATTTCCTGGCCTTTATATATCACTTTCACCCTTATTTTTCCTTTGGGGTAAACTTTTTGCCCCGTGTACGTCTTCAAGACAATCTCTGTAGCTTTCAAGGGTATATGTGAAAATAGCCACTTGTAGTCCCTTTGGTTTATGACTGTTAGGGCTGATCCTGTGTCCAATTCCATTTTCACTTGGACTCCGTCTATCTTGAGTGTAACCCAGATAGTCTGGTGATCCTCCATTTTGGTTACCTTATGTAGTTTCAGACAACCCAGCTCCTTGCTTCCGGAGTTTGTGTCACTTTTCTGTTCATCTGAACCACTGTCCATCACCTGGTGTACTTTTTGTACTTCTCCTGTGGAGATTTCTTACTGTTGGTTTTCTTCCCAGACCTGCAGACTCTTGCTATGTGTCCTGCTTTGCCACACTGTCTGCACACTTGGTCCTTGAACCAACAATCCTTCTGGTCATGTGTTGTTCTGCCGCATCGATAGCACTTCCCTGTTCCATAGGACATTTCATTGGTGCCATATTCTTGCGGTCTCCGTTGTATCTCTGCAGGGCCCGTTGCAGCTGCTTCGTGTGATACTGCCATACTGAAAGCCTTGTCCAGCGTAAGATCCTTTTCTGATAGAAGCCGTTTCTGGGTTCCTTCACTTTGTAGCCCACACACAAACTTGTCCCTTAACGTATCTGCTAGTCCCGCTCCGAACTGGCAGTGTTTCGATAGCTTGCGCAGCTCCGTTAGGTACTCAGCATTGCTTTCGTCTTTGTGTTGGTTCCTTTTATGGAACTTAAATCGTTCTGCTATCAGCAGCGGTGTGGGGTTTAAGTGGTCCTGTAGGATTTCTACTATGCTTTCGAAATTCTTGTTCACCGGCTTCTCTGGGGTTATTAGATGTCGCAGTAACCCATAAGTTTTTGCACCCATGGAATTTAACAAAACCAGTGCTTTCCTAGCATCTGGCACTTCATTCGCCCTGCAGTACACCTCAATACATTCCACATATGTCGCCCAATCTTCGACTTCATTGTCGAACGTAGAGATACTGCCACTCTTCGGCATCCCTGGGTGTGATTTAACTGTCAAAAATGGCGTCTCCTGCGCTTCCCCTTCTTCTCCGCTGGCACAAAATGGCCTCTCCCGCGCTTTCCTTCCTTCCCGCGCTCACCCTTCTTCTCCGCTGCGGCTTCTAAAAATGGCATCTCCTGCGCTCTTCCTTCTTCTCCGCAGCTCAATGGCGTCTCCCGTGCTCTCCCTTCTTCTCCCCATGGACACTGTTCAGCCCTTGAGCCCTGGCTGTGCTCTGCGCGTTCTTTTTTTTTTTTTTTTTTCTCGACGCCGCTCGGTTTTCAACCCCCGGCTGCGCCCTGTGCGCTTCACCCTCTGTCTTACCCCGTCGACGCTGCTCGGCTTTCTCTCTGCCGTCGGTTGGCTCCAGCCGCCGCTGTCCAGGAAGGGTCTGCGCTGGACCTGTCGTCAGTCTCTTGCTGATCGTCGTGGCTGGGGAACCAAGCCCGGCTCTCCACAGCCTCCCCTGCGATGTTCACTCTCTGCTGGACGACTGGGCGGTTGCTCGTGGTCGACGCCCATGTTCCTGGCCTCGACTTTCTTACGCCGCCCTCCTGGAGCGAATCCTCGAAGGGAAATGCAGAGTTTCAGGTAGATTCGAATCGACATTCGTCGCCACTGTTAGATCCGTGATTCTGAGAGTATGATGTTTTTCAATAACCACACGGATGCTGAAACTTAACAATAAACAGGTATTTACTGGAGGAGGGTAGTCTCAAGACTGGGGGTACAGAGGCATGCACAAGGCTTATATACAGGTGTGGTCACTGCTGGTACTACAGTATACAGGAGCTGTAAAAGTAGTTCTGTCTTAAAGGCACATAAACTACAGGTTGAAAGTGTAAAAGGCTGGTGTTGTGAGGGACAAGTGGAATGAGAGAGGAGAGAAAGCTGATAAACTTACCATTGCTGTCCCCAAGGGGGTCGACCTCTCCAGCGGCCACGGGACCTATCACCTGGCTTGCGACGATCCTGAGGTTGTGGTCTCTCCAGGCCGAGATTCAAGGCTGCAATGAGCAGGGTGTGGCTGGAGAGCAAGATCGATCCTTCCCTTTAAGAACTGGCCGGCGCCAGTGTGTCTGTGTTCCATTGCTAACTGACATCACCTGAGCTTTGCCCGCGCTCTGAGTGATCGCCTCACTCCTCGGCCTTTGCGCCTTAAGACAGGTGTGTCGCGCCTGTTTTAGCGCTCCAATCACTTCCAGGGGTGATAGAAACCAAGTTTGCAGTCAGAGGCGATAATTTGTGCCAGGCGCTAAACACTGAGCCCGGCCGATAATTGAGCCCCAAACGGAGCAATACCGAATTTCTCCCCCTAATATTCATATATTTTTAAATTCATTCAAAAAGGAATACAGCCAGAGGACTGACGAACAGCAAGTGTAATTGTTATCTTCAAAAAGGGAGATCGAACTAATCCAGAGAACTATAGATGAGTTAGCTTGTCAGTGGTAGAAAAGATACTAGAATATTAGGTAATACAGTAATGAAGGCACATCGGGTTTAATTCCTTTTCTTTAGTGGGCTCGAAAGGTAAGAATCAACCAAGATTTTTTAATTGTTTTTATTGACATTAAGGCACAACAGTTTTCCAGATAAAGATGCCATACAACCTTATCTGGGAATAAAACTCAGAAGGAAGGGTGATCAAATCTTTTTTCTGGGAGATTGAGGGGTTAATCCTTCATCGACAACTTCTTCTTTAAATGCTTCTTGTAGTCTCTCGCTATTTCCAAAGTCATTCTCCTTTTTATAGCTTTAATTGCCAAATAAGGAAAATGTTATTTGCTACCATATGAGTTTTTCTCCATTCTGTTCACGTGGCCATCCTTGAGATTAAGGCTTATCACCGTCTTCCTACAGTATCTTACATTATGTTCCTACAGTATCTTACATCGTGTTATAGTTTCAGCAGGTTTTTGTTTAGTTGTAACATTGTCATGTGTTATCATGAGGAATCCTTATTTTTACCATTTCAGCAGTTATGCTTACAGGAGAGTAGATGGTAGGGATGATGAAAGAGTGAACTAGTGTGTCACAGAGAGAGCAGTCTCTTCAGAAAGCTGAGAGGGGAGGGGAGGTTAAGATATATTTGATGGTGGGCTCTTGTTGGAGATTGTGGAAATGCTGGAAAATGATCGGTCATTTACGTAGGCTGGTGGGGTGGAAGGTGAGGACAAAAGGGGACCCTATCACTGTTTTGAGGGATGAGGTCAGAAGCACAGGAAATAAAATGGACTCAGTCAAAGGCCCTATCTGCTACAGTAGAGGGGATCCTTGGCTGAGTAAGAAGTAGAACATTTTGGAAGCTCTGTTGTGGAAGCAGATATAATGGTGACAAAGAAATTGGGAGAAAGGAATGGAGTCTTTACAGGAAGTGAAGTGAGACGAAGTTTAATTCAGGTAGTTGTGGCAATCAATGGGCTTGTAATGGATGTCAGTGGAAAGCTCATTCCCAGAGAGACAGAAGTCCAGGAAGGGAAGGGAAGAGTCAGAGCTAGACCAAGTAAAAGAAAGGGAGGGGTGGAAGTTTGAAGCAAAATGAATGAACTTTTCTTGATCAGGGCAAGAACAAGAAGCAGCACCAACAGTCATCAATGTAATGGAAAAAAAGATCAGGGAAGACACCTGACTAGAACACGGGAATAAACAGTGTTCAATGTTTCTTATAAAATGACAGGCATAGGTAGGATCCATGCAGGTTCCCATAACAACATATTTTATCTTGAGGAAGTGAGTGGAGGTAAAGGGAAAGTTGTTGAACAAGTTCAACCAGGCGAATGAGGGTGGCGGTGGATGGAGATTGGTTGGGCCACTGTTCGAGGAAAAGCAGTGGACCAGTAAGCCACCCTAGAGAGATGGAGGTACACAGGGACATAAAGTCTATAATGAAATTGTTAATGCCAGGAAACTGGAATTTGGTAAAGTGATAGAGGGCATCAGGAGAGTTATGGATGTAGGTGAGTAGGGACTGGACAAGGTCGGGGAGCGGGGGTGGTTAAGATAAGAGGAATTACATTTGGTGGGACAGGAGCAGGATGATATGATTGGTCGACCAGGACAGTCCCATTTCTGGAACTTGGGAAGGAGAGAGAAGTGGGCTGTGTGGGGTTGGGGCTATGAGGTTTGAGGCTGTGGGAGAGAAGATTTCCGGAGGAGATGGTCTGGGAAATGATGGCTTGGTGTTCATTAGTGGGTCATGTCATGAATCTTATCATTCATGAAGAAATGACTCATGAAATAAAAGTGGGCGGCCAGCTGGTGGCGACGTCCAAGGAGTATAAATACTCAGGCGTGGGCCTAGCTTGCCCAGGACGTTTTTGTAACCAGGAACTAGTGATGTAAACTAGAATCTCATGGTTGTGAAACAGTTGATTAAAGCCTTGTTTTATACTCAAACCAAGTGCTCAGTAGTCATTTTACATCAATTTAATCAACTGACCTGCTCCACGCTCTGAGTGGTTTTGGGAACAGACGGCTACGATTCAAATTGTAGAAGGGAACTCAGAAGAAGTAATCGATCCATCATAGAGAAACTACTCAGACCCGCCCATCTCGACCTAGACCCGAATTCACTTACAGCTGCTAAGGTACTGAAACACTGGTATCGTACCTTCAGCAACTTCCTTGAGGAGTGCGGTGTGAATGTTCCTAATAAGTTACGAATGCTTGCTAATTATGTATCCCCTCATGTGTTTGATTATATCGAAGACTGTGTAGACTATGATGCCGCTATCCAAATACTACAGCAACTATATGTTAAGGCCACAAACAACATTTTTGCTCAGCAACTACTGGCCACAACTCGACAACAACCTGGGGAATCACTTGACGAATTCCTTCAGAAACTTCGCAGGCTCAGCAAGGATTGTAATCTGAAAGCTGTCACAGCTGAGCAGTACTAGGAGGAGTTCATTCGTGATTCATTTATTAATGGAATTGCGTCTCCCTTCATATGTCAGCGTCTGTTGGAGAATAAAACTCTCAAGTTACAGGCTGCCTATGACCAGGCATGTTCTCTGGACATAGCAAAGAGGAATGCAGATACCTATTGTAATAATAATAAATAACTTCCGGATGAAGTTATGTGCACATCACTTCCTGTGAACTGTGAACTGTGAACTCTGTGCATACATCACTTCCTGTGCATACATCACTTCCTGTGTTTGGACTACTATAAATACTGAACTGCTCAGCATGGTAAAAGGGCTTCTCCTAGAGGCATGGTGAAGACCGCTCTTGTATATAGTATAATTATAAGTTGCTTAAAGCTTACTTTAAAATTCCTTGATGTGTGAGACTCCTTTTTACATCAATTTAAGCAACTTAGTATTTACACTCACAAATACTAGACCTTTGGACAAACTCGGAGTTAAGGATCCAGGGAACCACCCATCATGGAAAACATCCTTAAACCTACTCGTCTGGACTTGGACCCAAACGCACCAGCAGCTGGCAGGGTATGGAAGCATTGGTACCGTACTTTTGAGAATTTTCTTGATGAATGTAAAGCGAATGCTTCTACTAAACTGAGGATACTTATCAACTATGTGACCCCAACAGTGTTTGAATATGTTGATGAATGGGATAATTACGATGAGGTGATCTGGGCACTTAAAAAACTATATGCCAAGACCGCAAATGAGGTCTATGCTAGACATCTACCGGCCACAGCCCGACAAGGGCCAGGGGAATCGATTAACGAATTCCTTCAAGAACTTCGCAGGCTCAGCATAGATTGTAACTTTCAGGCAGCCTCGGCTGAGCTGTGCCGCGAAGAAATGATTTGTGATGCTTTCATCTACGGGATTGCCTCTCCATTTATACGCCAGCATCTACTAGAAAGTAAAACACTTGAGCTACAAAAGGCTTTTGACCTGGCTTGTTCTCTGGATTTGGCAAAGAAAAATGCAGACCTCTATCAGCTGCCCAGATCTCGATCTGCTGCTGTAACTGCAACCAGACGATTCAAGTGGCCTCAGGTGAACCCTATCATGGAGGAATCTAATCCTGATGATAATTCTGATGAAGAAGAGGAGGATGACCCCACTTTAGCAGCCTCTTGGCAATCTAGGAAGGAGTGCTTCTTTTGTGGAGATTCTTTTCACCCTAGGAAATTCTGCCCTGCTCGCAATGCGATCTGCAGTCATTGCGATAAAAAGGGACACTTTGCAAAAGTTTGCCAATCAAGAGCCTCTACAAGGGCCTATCCAGCTAAGGCCTACCGAACTGCCCCAATTAGGGCCTATCAAGGTGCTCCGGCTAGGACCTATCAAGCTTCCTCTCGAGCTCTCTCCCGAAGAAGCACACCTAGAGTTTCAGCCACTCTCTGTGCAACCACACCAATTACAGCTGCTTGCCCACAGAACCTGTTTCATGCAGCTACAAAAGTTTCAATTAATGGGCATACCTTAGATGCCTTAATTGACTCAGGAAGTACTGATAGTTTCATTAGAGAACAGATTGTTGCGAAATTGAAACTACATATCTTCCCATCGGACCAGGCAATTGCGATGGCTCAGTCATCACTTAATACCAGAATCTCCAGCTTTTGTATTATTGATATGACACTTAATGGTCACATGTATCCCTCCACCCGACTTTCGGTGCTCAAGGACTTATGTAGTGATCTCATCTTAGGGCTGGATTTTCAAAAACAGCATAAGAAACTCACCATTGAGCTCGGCGGATCCAAACCTGGACTTACTATTTCTAATATACTGTCTAAATTACCGTTTTGTGCATTATCAGCAGCTTCACTTGATGAACCCTCATTATTTGCCAGTATTCCTCCTCGATGCAAACCAATAATAACGAAATCGCGGCGCTTTAGTCAGGAAGACCAATCTTTTATTGAGGCTGAAATCTCTCGACTTTTAGCAGAGGATATCATCAAACCATGTTCGTCGCCCTGGCGGGCTCAAGTCGTCATCGTCAAGAACCCTCTAAAACCTCGCAAATAACGACTATGCATTGATTATTCACAAACCATCAATCAATATACTGACTTGGACGCCTACCCATTGCCACGCATTGATGATATGGTTAATAAACTGTCCGAATACAAAGTGTTCTCAACTTACGATTTAAAAAGTGCCTATCATCAGGTACCCTTGAAGGTCTCAGATAAGCAGTACACGGCCTTTGAGGCTAATGGACGGCTGTACCAATTTCGTCGCCTCCCATTCGGGGTTACTAATGGAGTGGCTGTCTTCCAACGGGCAATGGATGGCCTGGTTAAGCAGGAAAACTTAAGGGACACTTTTCCCTATCTTGATAACATTACTATTGCAGGTCACGATCAACAGGAACACGACGCCAACCTCCAAAAATTTCGGGATGCCCTCCATCACCGTAACTTAACTTTGAATGAATCTAAATCTGTTGAGTCGCAACCGACCATCAACATCCTTGGCTACTGCGTAGGCAATGGTATCATTAAGCCAGACCCAGAAAGACTTCGCCCGCTCCAAGAGCTCCCGTCACCTAAGAATCCGGCTTCTTTACGTCGGGCTCTCGGTCTGTTTGCATACTATGCTAAATGGATTCCTCATTTTTCAGCCAAAATCCAACCCTTGCTGCATGCTAGATCATTTCCATTGGAAACAGCGGCTGTTGCAGCCTTTAACCTTCTCAAAAAACATTGGAGAAAGCGGCTCTTCATTCCATCGATGAGAATCTCCCTTTCATAGTCGAATGTGATGCCTCGGAGGTGGCGATCTCGGCTACTCTAAATCAGGAAGGTCGTCCTGTAGCATTTATGTCCAGGACCTTACAAGGTGCCGAGCTACATTATCCTCCGGTTGAGAAGGAAGCCACAGACATCATAGAGGCGGTACGGAAGTGAAACCATTTCCTAGCTCGCCAGCACTTTACATTAATCACGGACCAGCAATCAGTCGCCTTCATGCTCGATAATCGAAAACGAACCAAAATTAAGAATAATAAAATACAGCTTTGGAGGATGGAACTGGCCCCTTTTGGTTACACCATTCACTATCGAACTGGCAAGGAGAATGTGGCCCCGGATACCCTCACACGAGCATTCTGCTCCACTATGTCATCCTCTACTCTCATAGATGTCCATAATGGATTGTGTCATCCTGGCGTTACGCGCATGCTACATTTCGTACGATCACGGAATCTCCCTTTTTCTACTGGAGATGTAAAGAAAATGTGCTCAGAATGCCGGCTTTGTGCAGAATTAAAACCTCAGTTCTTCCGCCCCTCAGATGGTATGCTCATACACGCAACCCAACCGATGCAACGACTTAGCATCGATTTTAAGGGCCCAGTGCCCTCTCCAACTCGGAACACATATTTGCTCACCATGATTGATGAATATTCATGTTTTCCGTTTGCCTTCCCCTGCTCCAATATGCTGGCGTCCACAGTAATCTGCTGCCTTGAGCAGGTATATTCTCTCTGTGGCATGGCGGCTTACATTCACTCGGATCGGGGTCCATCCTTTATGTCAAGGGAACTCAAGGGCTACCTCTCAGAACGGGGAATTGCTACAAGCAAAACGACGCCATATCATCCCATCGGAAATGGGCAGGTAGAGAGGTATAACGGTATCATCTGGAATTCCGTACATCTTGCTTTAAGAACTCGGGGCCTACCAAACCAGCAATGGGAAGCAGTGCTTCTGGATGCATTGCACTCTATACGGTCCCTTCTTTCTACAGCCACAAATACTACACCTCATGAGCGGCTCTTTGGATTCCAGCGTCGCTCATCTTATGGGACATCCCTCCTGTCATGGCTAACTACTCCTGGAGCTGTACTACTCTGAAGATACGTTCGGGCATCTAAAAATGACCCTCTCGTAGATGAGGTCGAACTAACCGATGCCAACCCCACCTATGCATACATACGATATCCCGACGGCCGAGAACCTACCGTATCATTACGGGATCTGGCTCCCTGCCCACCAGGACCTAGTGGGGCATCGAGTGATGGTATTTTACCAGGAGCCTCTTGGAACCTACCGGGTACCCCTCTCCAGGATCCTGATCTGACACCAACTAGCTTGGTGCCGGTAGAACCCCGTACTCAAAGTTGCGACCCTCCCAGTACCGTGCACCAAAGTACTGATCCGCCACAGACCAGCTCTGCACCTCCCTCTGAACAGAGACAGACCAACTCTGCACCTATTGGGGCTCGTACACGAAGCCATGATCTCCCCGACCCTTCACAGGGTAATCCAGGCCACACAGACTCTGACCAATGGCCAACAGCATGTAAGCGGACCAGAGGCCCTCTATGACGGGAACCCAAACGGGTGCGACTCTTCCTCGTTCGGCGGCTGCGGAATAAAAGGAAGACCACAGCCTTCTAATCTCGCAGGAGGGAAGAATGTAATAATAATAAATAACTTCCGGATGAAGTTATGTGCACATCACTTCCTGTGAACTGTGAACTCTGTGCATACATCACTTCCTGTGCATATGTCACTTCCTGTGTTTGGACTAGTATAAATACTGAACTGCTCAGTATGGTAAAAGGGCTTCTCATAGAGGCATGGTGAAGACCGCTCTTGTATATAGTATAATTATAAGTTGCTTAAAGCTTACTTTAAAGTTCCTTGATGTGTGCGACTCCTTTTTACATCACCTATCTTTCACCACATGCATGGGCTGCTGCAATTACTTTTAGGGACTTCTTCGATAGACCTCGGGCGGAAGCCCTCACTGATGATGACTCCAACCTGGCTGATGACAACCCTACCCTAGAAGCCTTCACTGATGACGACCCTGCCCTAGCGGCATCTTGGCAATCTAGAAGGAAGTGTTTCTTCTGTGGAGGTGCATTCCACTCTAGGAAATTTTGTGCTGCTCGTAACACAGTCTGCAATCATTGCAGTAAAAAAGGTCACTTTTCTAAGGTATGCCAGTCAAGAGCCTCTGTTAGTGAGAAAGGCCACTTTTCTAAGGTATACCGGTCGAGAGCCCCTGTTAGTTTTGCAGCTACTATCTATAAAACTGTTCCTCCCCCAAGAGCCACTACTAAGGTTACAGCTGCAATCTATAAAACTGCTCCTCCCCCAAGAACCACTACTAAGGTTACAGCTGTCAAGGGTAAAACTGCCACTCCTCCCATCACAGCTGTTTTTCCCCAAAGTCTGTCCCATGCAGCCACAAAGGTTTCGGTAAATGGACACATTTTGAGTGCACTAATCGACTCATGCAGCTCTGACAGCTTCACTAGTGAGAGGGCTGTCAGTAAGTTAAAACTCTGCATTTACCCCTCGGACAGGGAAATTGCAATGGCTCTGACGACACTGACCACCAACTCTTCCGGCTTTTGTCTTGTCGGCCTTATTCTCAATGGCCGCACTTATTTCTCCACCCGGCTCGGGGTGCTCAAAAACCTATGCAGTAATGTGCTCCTCAGACAGGATTTCCAGAAACAACACAAAAGACTCACTTTCGAGTTTGGAGGGTCAAAGCCGAAGCTTGCTATTTCCAAAGTACCATTTTGTGCACTTTTGGTGGCTTCACTCGATGAGCCCTCATTGTTTGCCAATCTTTCCTCCCGATGTAAGCCCATAGTCACTAAATCATGACATTTCAGCCAAGATGATCGATCCTTTATCGAGGCAGAAATCTTTCGCCTTCTAGCTGACGGTATCATTGAGCCATGTTCATCTTCCTGGCGGGCTCTGAAGCAACACAAGAAATGTCTTTGCATCGATTACTCGCAAACTATTAACCAGTATACCGACCTGGATGCCTACCCACTACCACGAATCGATGACATGGTCAATAACCTTGCCAACTACAAGGTATTTTCAACTTTTGATTTAAAGAGCGCATACCATCAAGTACCGTTAAAGGACTCTGACAAAAAACATATGGCCTTTGAGGCCAATGGTCGGCTTTACCAGTTTTGTCGCCTTCCATTTGGGGTCACCAATGGCGTGGCCATCTTTAATGGGCAATGGGTAGCCTAGTCAAACAGGAGAACTTAACAGACACTTTTCCATGTTTGGATAATATCATCATTGCAGGTTATGACCAGAAGGAACATGATGCCAACCTCCAGAAATTTTTTTATGTTCTCTGTCATCGCAACTTAACCTTAAATGAGTCCAAATCTGTGAAATCAGTACCATCAGTCAACATCCTTGGCTACTGGGTGGGCAACGGTGTCATCAAACCGGATCTGGAGTGACTTTGTCCGCTTCAGGAGCTCCCTCCCCCTCTTCATCGGGCACTCGGCATTTTTGCCTATTATGCGAAGTGGATACCCCACTTCTCTGACAAGATCCAGCCCCTGCTTCACATGAAGTCATTTCCGTTGGAGGCAACAGCTATTTCAACCTCCTCAAGCGGCAACTGGAAAAAGGCACGCTTCGTTCCATCAATGAAAATCTTCCTTTTGTGGTTGAGTACGATGCATCGGAGGTGGCGATCTCGGCTACCTTGAATCAAGGTGGTCGACCCGTTGCATTTCTGTCCAGAACTTTGCAGGGTAGCGAGCTCCATTATCCTCCTGTCGAGAAGAAGGCTACGGCTATCATCGAAGCAGTACGTAAATGGAGTCATTTTCTCGCTCGTCGCAATTTCGCGCTTATAACTGATCAGCGCTCCGTGGCCTTTATGCTGGATAACCGGAAACGCACTAAGATCAAGAATAACATAGAAACATAGAAACATAGAAGATAGGAGAAGGAGTAGGCCATTCGGCCCCTCGAGCCTGCTCCGCTATTCAATGAGATCATGGCTGATCATCCAAATTCAGTACCATGTCCCTGCCTTCTCCCCATTTCCCTTGATCACTTTAGCCTTAAGAAATATATCTAACTCCTTCTTGAATACATTTAATGAATTGGCCTCCACTGCCTTCTGTGGTAGAGAATTCCACATGTTCATCACTCTCTGGGTGAAGAAATTCCTCCTCATCTCTGTAATAAATGGCGTACCCCTTATCCTTAGACTGTGACCCCTGGTTCTGGACACCCCGGCCATTGGGATCATCCTTCCTGCATCTAGTCTGTCTAGTCCTGTTAGAATTTTATAAGTTTCAATGAGATCCCTTCTCATTCTTCTAAACTCCAGCGAGTATAAGTCCAATCGACCCAATCTCTCCTCATACGTCATTCCTGCCATCCCAGGTATCAGTCTGGTGAATCTTCGCTGCACTCCCTCCATGGCAAGAACATCCTTCAGCAGATAAGGCGACCAAAACTGCATGCAATACTCAAGGTGTAGTCTCACCAAGGCCCTGTGCAACTGCAGCAAGACATCCTTGTTCCTGTCCTCGAACCCTCTCGCTACGAAAGCCAACATACCATTTGCCCTCTTAACCGCCTGCTGCACCTGTATGCTAACCTCCAGCGACTGGTGCACAAGGACACCCAGGTCTCGTTGCACTTCCCCTTCTCCCAATCTATTGCCATTCAGATAATAATCTGCCTTCCGGTTTATGCCACCAAAATGGATAACCTCGCATTTATCCACCTTATACTGCATCTGCCATGCTTCTGCCCAATCACCCAACCTGTCCAAATCATACTGGAGTTTATTGGCATCCTCCTCACAGCACACACACCCACCCAGCTTTCTGTCAAACTGCAAACTTGGAGATATTACATCTAGTTCCCTCGTCTAGATCATTTATATATATTGTGAATAGCTGAGGTCCTAGGACCGATCCCTGCGGTAACCCACTGGTCACTGACTGCCACTCGGATAAAGATTAGTTTATTCCAAAACTTTGCTTCCTGTCGGCCAACCAGTTCTTTACCCAAGTCAGCACCTTGCCCCCAATCCCATTGTGCTTTAACTTTACATGCTAATCTCTTATGCGGGACCTTATCGAATGTCTTCTGAAAGTCCAAATGCACCACATTCACTGGTTCTCCCTTCTCTATTTTACCAGTTACATCCTCAAAAAATTCCAGTAGATTAGTCAAGCATGATTTACCTTTTGTAAATCCATGTTGAATTTGTCCAATCCTGTCACTGTTTTCCAAGTGCTCTGCTGTTACATCTTTTATAATGGACTCTAGCATTTTCCCCACTACCGATGTCAGGCTTACCGGTCTGTAATTCCCCGTTTTCTCTCTACCAACATTTTTGAATAGTGGGTTAATATTAGCTACCCTCGAATCCATGGTAACTTTTCCAGAGTCTATCAAATTTTGGAAGATGACCAGCAATGCATCTACTATTTCTAGGGTCACTTCCTTAAGTACCCTAGGATGTAGATTATCAGGCCCTGGGGATTTATCGGCCTTCAATCCCATCAATTTCCCTAACACCATTTCCCTACAAATACTGATTTCTTTCAGTTCCTCCCTCTCATTAGACCCTATGTTCCCCGACATCTCTGGGAAGTTATTTGTGTCCTACTTTGGGAAGACAGAACCAAAGTATGTATTTAATTGGCCTTCCATTTATTTGTTCCCCATTATAAATTCCCCTGACTCTGACTGCAAGGGACCTATGCTTGACTTCACCAATCTTTTTCTCTTCACATATCTATAAAAGCTTTTACAGCCAGTTTTTATGTTCCCTGAAAGCTTACTCTCATACTCTATTTCCCCCTCTTAATTAATCCCTTTGTCCACCTTTGCTGAATCCTAAACTGCTCCCAATCCTTAGGTTTACTGCTTTTTCTGGCCAATTTATATGTCCTCTCCTTGGATCTTATGCTGTCCCTAATTTCCCTTGTTAGCCATGGTTGAGTCAACATTTTTGTTTTATTTTTATGCCAAACAGGGATTAACAAATTCTTTAGTTCATCCATGCAATCTTTGAATGTTTGCCATTGCCTATCCACCGTCAACCCTTTGATTAACATTCCCCGATCAATCCTAACGAACTCGCGCCTCATACCATCGTGTATTCCTTTATTTAAATTCAGGACCCTTGTCTCTGAGTCAACTACTTCACTCTCCATCTTAATGAAGAATTCTATCATATTATGATCTCCGACCCAAGGGGCTTCGCACAACAAGATTGCTAATTAATCCTTTCTCATTACATAATACCCAGTCTATGATGGCCTGAACTCTAGTTGGTTCCTCGACATATTGGTCCAGGAAACCATCCCGTATACACTCTAGGAATTCCTCCTCCACAGTATTGTTACTAATTTGGTTAGCCCAATCTATATGTAGACTAAAGTCACCCATGATAACTGCTCTGCCCTTATTGCACGTGTCTCTAATTTTCCATTTAATGCCATCCCCAAGCTCCGCATTACTGTTTGGAGGTCTGTATACCACTCCCACTAACGTTTTCTGCCCTTTGGTATTTCTCAGTTCTACCCATACAGATTCCACATCATCAGAGCTAATATCCTTCCTTTCAATTGTGTTATCCCCTCTTTTACCAGCAATGCTACCCCACCTCCTTTTCCTTTTTGCCTATCTTTCCTGAATATTGAATACCCCTGGATGTTGCATTCCCAGCCTTGGTCACCCTGGAGCCATGTTCCCGTAATCCCAATCATATCATATCCGTTTACTTCTATTTGCACAGCTAATTCATCCACCTTATTACGAATACTCCTCGCATTAAGACACAAGGCCTTCAGGCTTGTTTTTTTAACACTCTTACACCTTTTAGGATTGTTATTTACTGTGGCCATGTTTGATTTAAAACCTTAATTTCTCTGACGGCCACCTTTGTTTTTCTCCTTCCTGTCTTTTGCTTCTATCCTTGTTTCCCTTTCCTGTGACTCCCTGCTCAGGTTCCCAACCCCCTGCCATTTTAGTTTAAACCCTCCCCCAGAGCACTAGCAAACACTCTCCCGAGGACATTGGTCCCAGTCCTGCCCAGGTGCAAACCGTCCGGCAAAATACAACGCTGGAGAATGGAATTGGCTGCCTTTGGCTACACCATACATTATAGTCCCGGCAAAGAGAATGTGGCCCCGAATACCCGCACACATGCATTCTGCTCTTCTGTGTCAAATTTGACTCTTGCGGATCTTCATACTGACTTATGCCATCCTGGCGTTAAACGTATGCTGCACTTTGTGCGATCTAAAAATCTCCCATTTTCTATGGAAGATGTGAAAAGAATTTGCTTCACCTGTAGAATCTGTGCGGAATTAAAACCGCAATTCTTCCATCCATCGGATGGCTCGCTCATACACGCTATGCAGCCTATGCAGCGACTCAGCATTGACTTTAAAGGGCCATTGCATTCCTCAATGCGAAACACCTACTTACTTACTATGGTGGATGAATATTCACGCTTTCCCTTTGCTTTCCCCTGTCCCAATCTGCTTACTTCCACAGTGATCAAATGCCTTGATTAAGTCTTTTCCCTTTGCAGTACAGCCAATTTTATCCACTCTGATCGGGATCCCTCCTTCATGTCAAGCAAACTCAAAAGTTATCTTTCCCAACGGGGAATCACCACAAGTAAAACGACACTGTATCATCCGATCGGTAATGGACAGGTTGAGAGGTACAACGCTATCGTTTGGAACGCTGTTCGTCTTGCACTGAGGTCACGCAACCTACCGGACCAGCAGTGGGAAACTATGCTCCCTGACGCGTTGCATTCCATTAGGTCTCTTCTTTCTACGCCCACCAATATCACTCCTCATGAGCGATTCTTCAGGTTCCAGCGCCGCTGCACTCATGGGACGTCCCTACCATCATGTTTGGCAGCTCCCGGCCCCGTGCTGCTCCGAAGATTCGTCCGATCTTTCAAAAACGATCCCCACGCCGACGAGCTGGAACTAACAGACGTTAATCCCACATACACGCTTATGCGGTACCCTGATGCCTGGGAGTCCACGGTTTCACTTCGCGATCTGGCTCCCTGTCCAACCGGTCCCAAGGACCCAACTGATAGCGGGACCCATAGTAATGATGCCAACACTCTGCGCTCCTTTGAGGATGACGCCCTACCCGGGACATCAAGGGATCTGCCGGCTACTCCACAGGATCAGCTCGGGGAGCCGAACGCTCCCCAAGGGATGGCCACCTGAAGCCAGGACGCCGGTCAATCCCCAGCTACCAAACAAGATGAAGCCAGCTCTGCGCCTGTGGGGACCCGCACCTGGAGTCACGATCTCCCCAGTCTCCCTCATGTTAATCAAGGCGACACGGGCCCTGTCGATCTACCTGTATGGACCAAGCAACCCAGGGACCAAGACACGGTCCGAGGAGACGTGCCTTCCAGCCACAAACAAAGATCTAAAAGACTGCGGCTATTCCTGGTCTGTCTAATCCACTAGAAGGAAGTCGTCGGACTTCCAAATCTATCGGGCTTGAAGAATATCATGAATCTTATCATTCATGAAGAAATGACTCATGAAATAACACTGGGCGGCCAGCTGGTGGCGCCATCCAAGGAGTATAAATACTCGGGCGTGGGCCCAGCTTGCCCAGGACATTGTGTAAACAGGAACTAGTGATGTAAACTAGAATCTCATGGTTGTGAAACAGTTGATTAAAGCCTTGTTTTATACTCAAACGAAGTGCTCAGTAGTCTTTTTACATCAGGTCATGGTTGTAAGCAGATGAGATTTTGGTAACTGGGCAAGTATAATGTTGTACTGTTAAACATGCCTGCCCAAGATGGAGTCCACTGAATCTTGAATTAAAGTATGAAAGCTATTGAATTTCTTTACTGAAGCTGACCCTTGCAGCACCAATTAGGTTACATTTGTGTGAGCTATCCACCTAATTGAAGATGTTCCCATATGTTGCAGGTACCAGATTTTTTAATTAGGTCATGCCTGTGTAAACAAATTGCTTAGTTTAGATTAGAATTGATGTACTAAAATGGAGAATTAAAAACAGTCTTGTGGTCAGTGGATTCACTTGGTTGCACAGTCATTAATTGCAGGAAGAAAGCACTGTGTGATAACAGGAATAAGGAATTGTACTGCTCTCACTAGCAGATAAAGATATGTTTGCTCATTAGTTAGGAATTCAGCTGATTTACTGCGTTATAGATAAGGTATATGTTTGCTTATTAATTTTTTCTTATGTGGAATAAAGCTTACAGAGAATCTTTTTGTGGTGGGGTGTCTCATTGTCTCAAGCCTTACTTATGGACTAAATTTTAAAAAGAGCTATAACTCTCATTCAAACAGTCTAATACGATATAGGGGAGATACGAGGAGTTGTGAGAGAGTTAGGGCTGGATTTTCATTCAGGTGCGGGTTGGTGTCGTGTAATCCGCATTTCGTGTTCTAATTCGATGTGGGAGATTGATGCTATTTTAACTAAATTGCCCAATTGAGTTCCACTGTGTGGGAACCCATGGCAAATGAGGTTTTCCAGTCTGAAAGTCGCCTCCAATGATGCCATCATTGCTGCTGCATTTAAGGTCCGCAAGAAGCCTTGCTTCTTCTGCAGACTGCCAACCTTTTGGCATTTGCTGATACACTGAGCCGGAAGCAGAATGGCCAGAGAAAGACCGAGGTCTGCACCCCGGTTCGACGACATAGCCCTGCAGGCTTTAGTGGAGGGAGCAAGAGCGCACAAGGAGGTGCTCTTCCCTTCATCAGGGAGGAAGAAGCCTCCCCAGCAGCCAAAGGCTGTGTGGCTGCAAGTGGCAGAGGAGGTCAACTCCTTATGGGTAACCCGCAGAACCTGGATACAGTGCAGGAAGAGATTTCATGACCTTCAGCGCACTGGAAAAGTGAGTATGAATTTCCCATCACTCTCAATCTGATCCCCATTGCCTTTCCTCACCAGCACTCAGCTTTAGCAATCTCTTTCTCCACATCCCACTTGACACTGACATCCATGCACCCTTACCCATTCCCTTTCTCTCTATGGTCACATTCACCTAACTATTCGACTATGCAGCCCTCACACTCCCTATCACTGTGATGCTATGAAAACAACTGACAACACACAGGGAGGGCCCTTGGTCTTGCCACCTCACTCCATCTTTGTCTCCTTCTAAGCATCTATGCTGTGGATTCACTACACTCACTCCTTCATTCTCACTCAACCTGCACTTGTCTCCCTCATTGCAGGAAAAGAGAGCTCAGAATAAAAGAGAACGAGCGAGGATAGGAGGAGGGCCACCATCAGTAGCCCATCTCACCCCCTGGGAGGAGGCGGTCCTGGAGATCACAGGAGTGGAGGACGACACGCATGTGGGGGACGGACAGACGGGTGCATCACACCAAGCTGGTGACAGAATAGTTTTCCATCTCTCTCATTGACATTGCATGAGTCGCTGATAATGTTACTGAAGCTCGAACAGATAGACTAATGATCATCTGCAATATGCAATGTGCATGTAGCCTTGGCATCATATCTCTGACTCTTTCCTTTACTCGCCCATCGCAAGCCCCCGTCCCCACTGTTCAGGAGGAACAGGCTGAGCCTCCAGACTCCTCAGAGGAAGCTGCAACCTCTGAGGGCGCAGCGTCAGCAGAATTCAGTGCACCCAGCACCAGCGCAGACACTCACACCTCGGTGGGACCTTCGGGACATAGAGTAGTGTTGTCACCTGGTGTATCAC
Organism: Somniosus microcephalus; assembly: GCF_052327205.1. Taxonomy (NCBI): domain Eukaryota; kingdom Metazoa; phylum Chordata; class Chondrichthyes; order Squaliformes; family Somniosidae; genus Somniosus; species Somniosus microcephalus. Next base: position 95,655 of record NW_028225940.1, read on the forward strand.
AGCTCACAAGTGAGCATCAGCAGATTGTGGAGACAGGGACAGCAGTGGAGGGTCCTAGTCAGAGGGCACAGGACTCTGCCAGCTCAGCTCAGCTGCATGTCGAACCTCTGCCTCTGGGTCCATCCACAGTATCAGCGGTGAAGGCACTCCAGGAAAAGATGCAGGAGTCTCTGGGAGGTTTTTTCTCCAGGGTCGCTGCGAGTGTGGAGTGAATGGATGAGTCCCTCGCTAACATGAGCAGAGCCTTTGTGGAGTCATTAGCACATGAACGTACCAACACGGAAATGATGGCAACCTCCATGGAGGTGCTAAATCACCAGAGTGTTGAAAACATGGTGAGTGTTCAGAATAGACTGACATCTCTGGAGGAGCGATGGTCAGCTATTGAACAGAGAAACCAGACCTTCATGGCAGTCCCTCTGAGTAGGACTGCCAGTGCAGATACGGGTTCCCATGGCCCCCCTGATGTGCAGCAAAGTGCTCTCAAGCCACTTGCAAGTGCTGAGGGGGACCTGACCCATGAGAGGGAAGTTGGTGGCAGACATCAAGGAAGTGGGGGCTCCTCTCCAAGCACTCACACTTCCATGCCACTGCAGAGCCCTCGGTCAGAGCCCTGCCAGTGTCCACACCCAACTGAGATCGGCGTCTCAACCTCTGCACAGCCGCAGGAGCAGCAGACTGTTGATGAGCCCTCACAGGTTTGCCACCCCAGGACGCCCGCCAAAGGTGTCGAGACAGGAGCAGCAAGAAACTGAGCAAGGTGCCTCCAAATCTGCTGAAGCCACAGGGGAAGCAGCACGTAGGAGCACGCGTAAGAGAAAGATACTGCACAAATAGTCACAAGGGTAGTCACTTGGGTGAAATTTGATGTTATTTGTGTAAAAGCCATCATATGAATCATGTACATAAAAAATCTGATGGCTACTGCTGTAGTTGTGGCGTGTGTCATTTCGCGAATGGGACTTCCACATTGAGCGCTTAGGATTACTTGCAATTGTCAGTATGGTGGTCAAATTGCTAGGAATCAGCTGGTTCATGGCCATTGTCGATGCTCAGGTAAGAAGATGCGAGGCAAAAGTGCTTGAGTGGCTAGGCTAAGCAAATCTCGACAAGATGAGTGCGTTTCTTGCATCCCGGGCAGCTATGTTCTCGTGTACTGCTGCCGCTGGTTGATGGGCCACTGCAGGATGTTCGTTTTCGCTCACCTCCTCCTCCTCATCTGGGGAGGATATGTGAGGAGCCACTTGGTACTCAGGAATCTGCAAACCACGACACTGTGCCATGTTGTGAAGTGCACAGCAAACCACGACGATTCTGGAGACCCTGGCTGCTGAGTACTGTAGGGCTCCACCTGATCTATCCAGGCATCTGAAGCACATCGTCAGCAAACCGATGGTTTGCTCGATTACGGCTCTGGTGGACATGTGGCTGGAGTTGTAGCTCTCCTCAGCTTCATTGGATGGTCTCCTCAACGCTGTCATTAGCCACGTCCTCAGGGGATAGCTCTTGTCTCCAAGCAGCCATCCGTTATGTTGGTCTGGCGGACTGAATAGCGGAGGCACACTAGACTGGCACAGTATGAAGGAGTCATGGCAACTGTCAGGGTACTTGGCACAAACATGCAAAATTTCCTTCTTGTTGTCACACACCAGCTGAACGTTAAGGGAGTGGAAGCCCTTGCGGTTGACAGAAATACCTGGATTGCGATGGGGTGCCTTAAGGGCCACATGTGTGCAGTCAACGAAGCCCTGCACCCTTGGAAAGCCTGCCATGTTGAGGTAGCTGACCCTGTGTCTGTAGACCCTGTTTGGGGGGTATCTCCTGCGCCGACGGGCTTCCATGCGCTGGCCCCTTCTGGCCTGTACATCTTCAGGTGGGTGAGCAGCAGCTTGGCGCACCTGTTGTTGCTGCTACTGTTGGGGCTGCTGTTGTTGTTGCTGCTGCTGTTGGGGCTGCTGTTATTGCTGCTGTTGTTCGGCCTCCTCTAATATCCAGAAGGGAAGGAAATAAATGGCTCCCATGCTTCTGGTAGATGCCTCAGTTGAGGAAGCGCTCAGTGAAGGGGAAAGAGAGGGGTTTCCCAGGAGGTCACACTGGAGATGGGTGTCAGGCTCCAAACTTCCACAGCTGTGGTTATGCCTTCTAAAAGCTCCCCCAGACCTGAGACTACAAAGTCCTGCCACCTGCAAATGATGGCTGATCAAATCTCTTTAATGGTTGACCTACAGCTGATAGTCAGCAATCCAATTGTGCTCCGGCCAGGTTTCACCGTCGTGTTTCAGAACAGGCGTGTTTCACATGGGAAAAGGGTTAAAATCGCAATGGTCATTCAAAATGGCATTATAGAGGCAATTTAGTGCTTGTTAAGGGCCTTAATGGCCTATCCCACCTCTTGGAGGCGGGACGGAGATGGGACCATTAGACACGAATTAATGAAAATTGCGTGGAGGCGGGATGGAGGCGGGGTCGTGCCCGCCCGCCAGTTTTTGCAATTTTAACCACCCGCACGCCTCCAATCCCGCCTCCACGGCCCAATGAAAATCCTGCCCTTAGTGTTCAGCCTTGGCGAGGTATAATTTAATTGACCTTATGTCAGTGTAGAAATAAGGTTGCTGTAGGATTTAGGGCAACTTTCATTTCATCCCTTTTCTGTAATAGCATTTGGTATGAAGATAGATCTGGTTACACAAATCAAATTTGCCTGAAGGTCTGCATTTCATTGAATGCTCACATTCTAGTTTACATTGCTTCTGTCAGTTTGAGCAACTCTTGTAATTCTCCCCTCTATCTCACAGGAATGGCATTTGTTGATATGTGACAGCAAAACGATTGCCAACATAAAGTGTTATAATTCATGCCCCTACTGATGTTCTTATAGCTCGGAAATGCAATAAATAAAATGGAGTTTCTCAAAGTGATGCATGGTTCACAGAAATTCTGGCTGGTTATGAGACTAGTTTGTACTATATGTGAAAAAGAATGGTGCAAATGTTATGCCGTAATGAGATGATTACTCTATATCAGTCAGTTTTCATTACCTTTTGGTTGTGGCACTATTTTATGGTCATTACTCAAACAAACCTTGTATCACTTGTACCATGGAAATAATTCTTCCTGTGTGAAATTTACCTTACGTCTATCAATTTCCCTCTTATGTGATATCTCATCAATTGCTAGTAGTCATTTCCAAGTCACATTTTTCCATACTGTTATGCATATAGATTGTTAATTTTATTTCTATACACTTATCCAATACCAGCCCGGTTGTTAAATTAATTGCAGTTTATCATTCAAAATAAAGATAGTCATCAATATTTGCAGGATCAGTTTCACAGTTTTGAATCATTTAAAATACCAGCTAGTTTTTGAAAAATAATTGAAAATTAACCTAAAGGGTAATACAACTCATTGACTATGTTCTAGTTGATTAATAGGGGAAAGAAATTGAGGATGTAGGCAATTTAGGGAGTTTGCAGTCGTAACAGAGTTGTAATAATGGGGGATTTTAATTATCCTGAGTTAAGATGAAACATGGTCAAAATAACATGTGATTCCTGTTAGATCCGTGATTTTTTAAATAGGATGTTTCCCCAAGAACTACACGGATGCGGTAACTTAACAATCAACAGGTATTTACTGGAGTAGAGTAGTCTCAAGACTGAAGTACAGAAGCCTGCTCCGGCTTTATATACAGGTGTGGTCACTGCCGGTACTACAGTATACAGGAGCTGTAAAACAGTTCTCTCTTAAAGGTACATACACAACAATTCCTCCCCTTTTAGATTAACAGTACCATAACATTCATTTAACAATTAACATTTTTAACATGCAACATTAACTGAAAATGGTCCATTTATAGATTCAGTCTTTGGGGCGGCTTCCTGATCCTTTCGGGATAGCGCCTTTCCTGAGGTTCTTGTTCTAGGTGCGGAGGCGATTCTGGCCCCATTTCGTCGGTTAGTTCATCGGTTTCCACTGCTACTGGTTTGGAGGTAGATGCTGCCGGTATGTCGGGTTCATCCCCAGGTACTCGAGACATGGGGTTGACTCGTTCCTGTGATGCTAAGATCTGATCGACGTGGCGTCTCACAATGTTCTCCCCGACATCCACTGTGTACATTAATGGCCCCTGCCTTGTGCATATTGTTCCAGGTTGCCATTTCTCTGTTCGGTAGTCACGGGCCAAGACTGGTTGTCCTACATTGAAGCTCCTTGTCGGCTTCTCATTGATGTGCTGGAATTGTTTATCCTCAACATTTCTTCGCACATTGGGTCTGAGCAAATCCAGACGAGAGCTCAACCTTCGGTTAAAGAACATCATGGCCGGGGTCTGGTTGGTAACTGCATGTGTTGCATTTCTGTAGGCTAATAGGAAATTGGCCACCTTATGCTGTAGTGGAATTTCATCGTCGCACATGGCCTTTATCGCCTTTTTAAAGGTTTGTACGAACCTTTCAGCCAATCCATTTGTGGCTGGATGATACGGGGCGGATGTGTAATGCCTTACCCCATTCCTTCTCATAAATTTCTGAAACTCTTCGAACACAAACTGTGGTCCATTATCAGAGCAAATCTGCTCTGGCAAGCCGTTCCTGGCAAATATGGTTCGTAGGACTGCAATCGTTTTCTCTTTAGTGGTTGAGGACATTTTTATCACCTCAGGCCATTTCGAGTGAGCATCCACTGCTATTAAGAACATTGAGTCCATGAATGGACCAGCGAAATCAATATGCACCCGTTGCCATGGAGAGGAGGGCCACTCCCATGGGTGTAGAGGGGCATGTGGTGGTGCATTTTGGATCTTCTGGCATCCTGAGCAGCTCTTGTTTAGGTCCTCGATTTGTTGATCGATCCCCGGCCACCACACATAAGCCCTAGCAAGGCTTTTCATTTTCACCCCTCCCAGATGACCTTCATGAAGCTCATTTAGCACTCTCTCCCTTAACTTGGGTGGAATCACCACTCGGGATCCACACATCACTGTCCCCTGGCATACTGACAGCTGTTCTCTTCTGGATGAGAATGCTGGCAACAGTGACTCGCCATGTGTTGGCCATCCCCTCACCGTCAAATCATATACCCGAGACAGTGTCGGATCATTGTGGGTCTCCTTCTCTATATCCGCGTTCGTTACTGGCAATCGTTCAATTATTGATGAAAAAAATATCTCGATAGGGTCCACTGCTGGTGCTTCCTCCACAGTAGGCAGTGGCAGGCGTGATAGCCCATCAGTGTTTCCATGCTGTTTCGTGCCTTTATATTCTATTTCATATTGATTCGCCCCTAGAAACAGGGACCCTCTTTGTAACTGTAATGCAGTCATCACTGGAACGCCCTTCTTAGGATTAAAGATGGAGACAAGTGGTTGGTGGTCAGTCAGCAAGGTAAACTTCTGCCCATGCAGATAGTGGTTGAATTTTTTTACTCCCCATACTAGGCTGAGGGCCTCCCTGTCAATCTGGGCGTAGTTGCGCTCGGCTGAGGTTAGTGACCGAGACGCAAAGGCTACTGGCCTCTCCAACCCGTCTGGGAAATTGTGCGACAGCACCGCTCCAATACCATAGGGTGATGCATCACATGCCAAATGAATTGGTGGTGCTGGGTTGAAATGGGCCAACAGCTCTTTTGATGTGATCAATTCTTTACACTTCTGGAAAGCTCGTCTACGTTCGTCATTCCACTTCCATGGCACCCCTGTTTGCAGTAGGGTGTTCAGTGGGTGTAATACCGTGGACAAATTTGGTAAGAACTTATGGTAGTACTTTACCAGCCCGAGGAACGACCTCAGTTGTGACACACTTTCCAGTGCTGGAGCCTTGACTACTGCCTCAATCTTTTCAGGGGACTTATGTAACCCCTCTTCATCGATGACGTGGCCACAATACGAGATCTGTTTCTGGAAAAACTCGCACTGGTAGCGATTAGCTCGTAGCCCATATTCCTTTACTCTGGTAAGCACCTTCTCCAAGTTGGCGAGGTGATCACTGTCATTTTCGCCCGTGACCAGGATGTCGTCCAAATAACACTGGGTCCCTGGAATCCCTTGCAGGACTTGATCCATCGCTCTTTGCCAAATAGCCGGAGCCGATGCTACCCCGAACACCAGCTGGTTGTATTGATAGAGACCTTTATGAGTGTTGATCATGAGGTATTGTTTCGAGGCTTCTTCTACCTCCATTTGCAAGTACACCTGGGCTAGATCAATTTTGGTGAAGCGTTTACCTCCAGATAGCGAGGCGAAAATATCCTCAATTCGTGGAAGCGGATATTGTACCGTGTGAAGGACTGGGTTCACTGTCACCTTAAAATCCCCACAGATGCAGACATTCTTTGGTTCCCCAGGCGTATTACTCAACGACCTCTTCATTACAGGAACGATGGGTGTAGCCCACTCGCTCCAGTCTACTTGGGACAGTACTCCTGAACGTTCCAACCCTTCCAGCTCTGCTTCGACGGCTGGTCTGATCACATAAGGCACTGGTCTGGCCTTAAGAAACTTTGGGCTTGCATTTTCCTCTATTTTAATCGTTGCTGTTATGCCTTTTAGTGTTCCGAGCCCCTCCTGGAACACTTCTTTTGCATCAGTTAGCATTTTTGACAGTCGTCCAGGTGTGACGTCGTCATCCTTTTTGGCCTCAACCTTCAGTGTCTGTATGGAATGCCAATCTAATTGTATCTTCCGGATCCATTCACGTCCTAGCAGTGGTGGTCCTCCATCTGGCAATACATATAAGTCCATTTTAGGTATTTCCTGGCCTTTGTATATCACTTTCACCCTTATTTTTCCTTTGGGTAGACTTTTTGCCCCGTGTACGTCTTCAAGACAATCTCTGTAGCTTTCAAGGGTATATATGAAAATAGCCGCTTGTAGTCCCTTTGGTTTATGACTGTTAGAGTTGATCCTGTGTCCAATCCCATTTTCACTTGGACTCCGTCTATCTTGAGCGTAACCCAGATAATCTGGTGATCCTCCATTTTGGTTACCTTATGTAGTTTCAGACAACCCAGCTGCTTGCTTCCGGAGTCTGTGTCACGTTTCTGTTCGTCTGAACCACTGTCCCGCACCTGGTGTACCTTTTTGTACTTCTCCTGTGGAGATTTCTTGCTGTTGGTTTTCTTCCCAGACCAGCAGACGCTTGCTATGTGTCCTGCTTTTCCACACTGTCTGCACACTTGGTCCTTGAACCAACAATCATTCTGGTCGTGTGTTGTTCTGCTGCAGCGATAACACTTCCCTGTTCCATAGGACATTTCATTGGTGCCATATTCTTGCGGTCTCCGTTGTATCTCTGCAGCGCCCCTTGCGGCTTATTCGTGTGATACTGCCATACTGAAAGCCTTGTCCAGCGTAAGATCCTTTTCTGATAGAAGCCGTTTCTGGGTTCCATCACTTTGAAGCCCACACACAAACTTGTCCCTTAACGTATCTGCTGGTCCCACTCCAAACTGGCAGTGTTTCGATAGCTTGTGCAGTTCCATTAAGTACTCAGCATTGCTTTCGTCTTTGTGTTGGTTCCTTTTATGGAACTTAAATCATTCTGCTCTCAGCAGCGGTGTGGGGTTTAAGTGGTCCTGTAGGAGTTCTACTATGCTTTCGAAATTCTTATTCACAGGCTTCTCTGGGGTTATTAGGTTTCGCAATAACCCGTAAGTTTTTGCACCCATGGAATTTAACAAAACCTGTGCTTTCCTAGCATCTGGCACTTCATTCGCCCTGCAGTACACCTCAATATGTTCCACATATGTCGCCCAATCTTCGACTTCATTGTCGAACGTAGAGATACTGCCACTCTTCGGCATCCCTGGGTGTGATTTAACTGTCAAAAATGGCGTCTCCTGCGCTTTCCCTTCTACTCCGCTGGCACAAAATGGCGTCTCCCGCGCTTTCCTTTCCTCCCGAGCTCGCCCTTCTTTTTCGCTGCGGCTTCTAAAAATGGCGTCTCCCGCGCTCTTCCTTCTTCTCTCCGTGGACACTGTTCAGCCCTTGAGCCCTGGCTGTGCTCTGCACGTTTTTTTTTTGTGCGCCTTTCCCGTTTCCGCCGCTCGGTCCTGAACCCAGCTTCGGTTTTCCCTCTCTCTCTCCATTTTGTTTTTCCTCGACGCTGCTCGGTTTTCAACCCCCGGCTGCACCCTGTGCGCTTCACCCTCTATCTTACCCCGTCGACGCTGCTCGGCTTTTTCTCTGCCGTCGGTCAGCTCCAGCCGCCGCTGTCCGGGAAGGGTCTGCGCTGTACCTGTTGTCAGTCTGTTGCTGATCATCATGGCTGGGGAACCAAGCCCGGCTCTCCATAACCTCCCCTGCGATGTTCACTCTCTGCCGGACGACTGGGCAGTTGCTCGTGGTCGACGCCTGTGTTTCTGGCCTCGACTTTCTTCCACCGCCCTCCCGGAGCGAATCCTCGAAGGGAAATGCAGAGTTGCAGGTAGATTCGAATCGACACTCGTCGCCACTGTTAGATCCGTGATTTTTTTAATCGGATGTTTCCCCAAGAACTACACGGATGCGGTAACTTAACAATCAACAGGTATTTACTGGAGTAGAGTAGTCTCAAGACTGAAGTACAGAAGCCTGCTCCGGCTTTATATACAGGTGTGGTCACTGCCGGTACTACAGTATACAGGAGCTGTAAAACAGTTCTCTCTTAAAGGTACATACACAACAATTCCTATAATGCTAGATTGTTTCCTTCATCAGTATATTGCATGTCCAACAAGGAAAGATGCAGTGTTGGACCTAGTTCTGGGTAGCAAAGCATGAGAAGTAAGTCACCCAAAGATAGGAGAACTCGTAGGGAAATAATAACCATAACTTTATGGGATTCACACTAAAAAATAGATTGAAATAGATTAAAAAATGGAGTTGAACTAGAAATTTGCAAATTTTAGTGGATGAAAGGGGACCTAGCAGTTTTATTTTTAGAACAAAAAAAAGGCACATAATAATTATAGGGGGATAATATGGAAGAAATATAAAATAAATAGATGAGAAACACAAAGGCCAGAATTTTGCCAGTGCTCAGGGGGCGGGTTTGGAGGCGGGACCTCTGTCAAAATCACAAAGATTGACAGCGGGTAGGAAACCCACTGTCAACTCGCCTCCAATCATTCTTTCCAAGTGTCGGGTCCCCGATTTGCGCATGGAGCCGACACCGAGTGGCGGGAAGAGAATTATAGCCAATTACCTGCCTGTTAATAGGTACTTGATACTTGTTAACAGACTCTTTTTCAATGTTGCTGCTTCTGCCTCGGTAAGTGTGGCTTGTTGTGTGTCTGCTGTAATGTTTCTGCATTGATGACAGCTGCAGAAGTGGTGTGAAGGATTCAGTGGTGCACTGGTGAATTTCAGAGGTAAGAAAATGTTGGGAAAATCATTTTTAATGCATTTACACTTTTCTGTAGGTAACAAGTTTTGAATTGTATGTCTAGTCCGACCTCATTGAGAGAACCTCTCTCACCAGTGACAGATTGCTTCTGTAACCTCACCTGCAGCTGCCAAAATGATTTTAACCTTTGACCTCCTCTCAGTGCTGATAAAATCGCGGCCAGAGTTTCCAGATGAAATCAGTGAATATTTTAAAAGGCGTGGCCAAATTAGGGACAATCAGCATGGATTTCTAAAGGAAAGGTGGTGTTTGACTAATCTAATTAAATAATACTTAACTAATCTAATCAAATTTAATATCTATATATATAAACAGATACATCTGTCTGTCTGTCTGTCTGCCTGCCTATCTGTCTGTCTATCTGTCTGTCTGTCTGTCCTTCGGTGTGCGTCTGTCCGGCTATGCACTCGAAAGTTATAGAGCGTACCTACGCGTGCGTTACATCAAAAGAAAGCTTACCATTCCAAAACGGTCGTAAGCATATTTACGTTTCGGCCGGACAAAAATTGCGCCCGCGGTATCCAAAAAACATTCAAAATTCCGCTCATTAGCATCTCATTATCCGCTCATTAGCGATAGAGTGACGTCGAGGTCGACCAATCGTACGCCAGGTTCCTGGCGCGTGCGGGCGGGCCCTCCTACAGTCGAGTGACGGGGACGATTGACCAATCCTATGCTTCGGTGACCTGACAGTCGACCAATCGGTGCGTGTGTGGGCAGGCCTTATCGTTCTGAACCGAGGTGAGTCGCTGCCATCTTGATTCCAAACTTTTCATTTCTTTTTCCCGCTTTCTGCGTGTTTCTTTTCAAATCTACATTTCCAGCAAAAAAAAAGTTGCTTTTAAAACACAAATTGTTTTTTAAAAAAAGTTAATTAATTTGTAAATCTTTTCTCTAACCTCTATAATTCTCCTACATTTCACCATTTTTCCAGGCCCGGGGCCTAGGCTTCTCCAACTGCCAGCAGTGCAACTCCAGACCCAGGCTCCCGGCCTAGACAGAGACAAACACTGGCAGAGGGGAGAGGTGTACTGCCTCAGCTCCATTCCCGGGGTCAGTAGGTGGGAGGCTTCAAAAGCAACTGGGGTAGGTCGCAAGCCCCAAATAATAATCTGAAGATCCTGTGTTTGCAGCTGAGGAAATTTCTTCTGCTGACAGCCCCAGGTTAACGGCAGCCATCTTTGTCAAGGAGGGCGAAAAGTTTCAGTGCGACGCCATTTTGATTCAGTGTGTAACAGAGTGCATGCGCAGCCATCTTAGTACAGGAACATAGAGTGGGTAGGGCTTCTGTGCTCCAAATCGGGTGTTGGTGACCGAGACAGACAATCGACTGTGTGGGCGGGGCCTAATCTTTCCAACTGAAAAGCAAGCGGACGGCCATTGTTTTGTGATACAACACACTGAGAGGTTAGCACCCCTTTTTTAATAAAAAGATTGGTGAGGTTGTAAAGTGTATGTTATAGAAAGATTTACCAAAAATGTTTTATAAGTACTTTAAGTTTCATGTTTCCCCACCCCTTGCTCCCCCGCTCCCTTTTCCCCCCCTCCCTTTTCCCCCCCTTCCTTCCCCCCTGTCCCCCACACCCCATCTTCCGCCCCCTCTTTACCCCCTCCCCTCCCTCCTCTCTCCCCCCTCCCTTTCCAACCTTCCCCGCCCCCACACCCTCTTCCCCCCCCACCTCCCCAACCCCCCTCCATACCCCCCTTTCCCCCCCACACCCCCCCACCCCCCTTCCCCCCCACACCCCCACCCCCCCCACCTCCCCTCTTCCCCCCCACACCCCCACCCCCCCTTCCCCCCCTCCTCCCCATCCCCCTTACCCCCCCTTCTCCCCCCCACCCCCCCTTCTCCCCCCACCCCCTTCCCCTCCCTCAGAGATCGGGAGGCGGGAGAGGGGAGGAGAGTTACCAAGGCAAACGGGGGCTCGGGAGGGGGAGGGGGAGCGGAGAGGGTTACCCCGGCAACCGGGCTCGCCAGCCGCAATCGGTCCGCTCAGGCCCAGAGATTGGGAGGTGGGAGGGAGGAGTGGGAAGGGGGAGAGGGAGGAGGG